>NC_063170.1:71594035-71637219 GCF_023159225.1 Perognathus longimembris pacificus
GAGCCCCCCCCCCCACGCCGGCCTGGCGTCCGCGCCTCCTCCGGGGGGCAGCCAGCCTCTGCGGGGGGGCGCAGCCCGGCCTGCCTGCCTGCCCGCCCTCAGCCTTCAGGGAGGGAGGGAGGGAGAGAAAGAGGAGGGAGGAGGGAGGGAGGGAGGGGAGTGATTTCTAGAAAGAGTCTCAGCCCGCCAGCAGCTGTTCTTAGAGCCTGCTGGAGACGGGGGGAGGGGCTGGGCGCGCGGGGGGCAGGACCCCGGCGAGACCCCGACCCCCCCCCGCAAGCCCCCCCAGGTGCGGCCTTCTCTCTCGCCCAGGGCCTGCTCCCCGAGGCCGGGCTGGCGCGCAGGCGGAGGGCTTCTTGGGGCGTCCTCATCCGGAGCAGCTTCAGGGAAGCCGCGGTGCTGCCGGCCGAGCCCTTCAGCCCAGACCCCGGCGCCCCTCGCCAGCCGTGGGGGGCCGCCTTAGGGGGGCAGGGCCTCGGCCACAGGGCAGGGTCAGCTTCCCGCGAGGGGAGGAGGGGCACAGAGAATGGGGTGTTCAGGCCCAGGATCGGGTGCTGTATGCAAGGCACCCAGGGGGCCCGCGGGCGGCCGAGGGTGACAGGCCCCTGGGGTGCCAGGGCGTGAGCCGGGTGGGGGGGGCAGGCCCGCGGAGCCGCGTTTAGAGGCTCCGTCCTGACAGGGACGGGAACAACGGGGCGTGTTAGTGGAGAAGGGGGCTACGTGAGCCCTGGGGGCCCCAAGGCGGGCGTGGTGAAGGCCTGCCCTGCCAGGAGGGGGAGGACGCCAGGGGAAGGGCAGGCAGTCCAGGGGAGAGGGAGGGGGAGGGCAGGCAGTCCAGGGGATGGGAAGGGGGAGGGGGAGGGCAGGCAGTCCAGGGGAGGGGGAGGGGGAGGGCAGGCAGCCAGGGGAGGGGGAGGGGGAGGGCAGGCAGTCCAGGGGGATGGGAAGGGGGAGGGGGAGGGCAGGCAGTCCAGGGGAGGGGGAGGGGAGGGCAGGCAGTCCAGGAGGAGGGGGAGGGGGAGGGCAGGCAGTCCAGGGGAGGGGGAGGGCAGGCAGTCCAGGGGAGGGGGAGGGGAGGGCAGGCAGTCCAGGGGAGGGGGAGGGGGAGGGCAGGCAGTTCCAGGGGGAGGGGGAGGGGAGGGCAGGCAGTCCAGGGGAGGGGGAGGGGGAGGGCAGGCAGTCCAGGGGGGAGGGGGAGGGCAGGCAGTCCGGGGGGAGGCCGTCCCCCTGGGCTGTGGACTGGTCGCCCCTGCCCCTGGCTTCCTGGCTGCGGGCGTGGCTTTGCTCCCTCACTGCCACAAGCTCAAGAGCCCGGGGCCGCTGGTCACCGGTGGAGCCTCCCGGAACCAGAGCCTCCCCGGGCTCCATGACGCCATGAGTCCCGGCCTGCGGCTGTACCGCGAGGCGCCACGAGGGGGAGCCGGGAGCGGGGAGCCGGGAGCCGGGAGCCGCTGGGCCCGGCCGGCCGCGCTCCTCACGCCGCTCAGCCCCGCACAGGAATGCGGGTGCCAGCCCGGGGGGGCCCGCGGTGCCGGAGACAAGGGGGGGGGAGCGGGGAGCGGGGCTCCCCCTCCCCTCCCCCTCCCTTCCTCCCTGCCCTCCCCTCCCTCCCCCCCCCCCCCGCTCACGCGTGGATCGGCACAGTCACGCGGGGAGCGGGCGCGCCCTCCCTCCCTCCCCCCCCCGGCTCACGCGTGGATCGGCACAGTCACGTGGGGGAGCGGGCGCGCCCTCCCTCCCTCCCGCCCCCTCCCCCTCCCCCCTCCGGCTCACGCGTGGATGGGCACAGTCAGGGCTCCGGCTCCGTTCCTGTCACTCGGAGCCGTGGGCCGCTTGCCTTGCCCGTACCCCCCCCCCCCCAGCCGCTGCTCCCCGGGGTCTCCAGGCGGGGTGCGCGGGAGGGCGGCCCCCTCCCCCCCGCATGCTCTGACACCCTGGCCTGGGCTTTTGGACGCCCGCAGGTACGAGACGGGGGCTCTGGTGCCTCCCCCACCCCCTGAGGCAGGCGCGGGGCACGGCGGGCTCCCGGAGGCCCGGCCTGCGCCCCGCGATCCGGCCTGCCCGCCTGGGGCTCGGCTCCAGCCCGGCCGGCCTCCCCCGGGCCCCCGGGCGGCCCCGCACCAGCCCCGCCCCCGAGGCCGGGGAGAGGCCCGGGGTCGCCCGCCCCCCGCGCCCCCAGCCGCACTGAGGGACCGCGGGCACCCCTCCAGGAAGGCGCCTTCCCTGCGCAGACGCGGGGCCTCCGGCTGGGGGGCCCTGGCCGGCCTGCGCCCCGTCCGCGGTCCGGCGGCAGCCCTCCGCCCGGGGCGCTGTGTCCCCCGCCAGGACCAGCGGCCACCGGGGTGCGCCCCGGAGTCCCGGGGCCACGCGTCCCCACCGCGTCCCCGCGTGGCGCGGCGCGCAGGGCTGGAGCGCTCCCGGGGGTCCGGGCCCGGGGGCGGCCGGGGCCTCCGGCCTCCCCGCCGGGGCGTCTGTCTGTCTGTCCGCACGGGCGGGGAGCGCGCGCACGTTGGCCGGCGGTGCCGTGATGGGCGTGGGGTGCGCGGGGCTGTGGTCCGCGTCTGTCCCCGGGCCGCCGTGGGCTCCGTGGCAGTGGCCTGTGTGTCCCCCAGGTCCCCCCCTCTGGGGCCGCTTCGCTCCTCCCTCCTCCCTCCTCCCG
Source organism: Perognathus longimembris pacificus (assembly GCF_023159225.1). Classification (NCBI taxonomy): domain Eukaryota; kingdom Metazoa; phylum Chordata; class Mammalia; order Rodentia; family Heteromyidae; genus Perognathus; species Perognathus longimembris. Next base: position 71,596,695 of record NC_063170.1, read on the forward strand.
TCGCCTAGCAACCAAGGACTCCATCCAGTCGAGGAAGCCTCGCAGACAAAGAAGCGCTGGGGCGGGGAGAGGCAGGGGGAGGGGGGGGTGAGGCGGGGGAGGGGGGGTGAGGCGGGGGAGTGGGGGGGCGTGGGGGGGTCCTCCTGAGCTGGAGCCAGCCTCACGCCGCCCCCGCCGCCCCCTCTCTCCCGGGCCCCGTGGCCTCTCCGCGGCCTCTGGCCCGGGCTCTGTGTGGTGGGCGAAGCCGCCTCCCGGCTGGGGCCTTCGTGGGCATGCGCGGGCCCGGCCTGACCCTGGGCCTCCTGGGGACTGATGGACAGACAGACAGCCGCCCCTCCCCTCAGGGCTGCTGTCAGGCCCTCGCCCCCCACCCCCAGCGGCCCTCGCCCCCTGCGGTGGTGTAAGGCAGCCCCCCCCCCCGTGCACCCGTGCCCGCTCTGCTCTGCCTGTGCGCCCTCCGTCTCTGCCCCCCCCCGCCCCCCCAGCAGCCCCGGGGTGGAAGGGTAGCCGCGCGCATCCAGCGCCCCACGCACTTCCGCCGGGTGCGGGGAGAAGCTGCTGGCCGGCGGATCTCAGCTGCGCGAGGGCGCGGGCCGGGGGCGGGCCGGGGCGCAGGCGGCGCCCACGGAGGGGGCGCTGGAAACTGCTAGGAATGACGGGAGTCACGGAGTCTTGGCGGCGTGGGGGGAGGGGGCGCCCCCAGTCCGCTCTGGCACCCGGTTCCCCTGAGCACGCGCCCCGCAGATGCCCTGCGCCCCACACCCAGGAGATGCCCCGCGCCCCGCCGTGCCCCGCGCCCCGGCCACCTCGCCCGTCCCCAGGCATGGCCTGCGAGCCCGCGTCCCCTCCCCAGTGCGGGGTCCCCCTTCGTGCCGGCCGCAGTGCGGGCTTGGGCCAGGCCCGGGCTCCTGGGTCTGGGGGGCGGGCTGGGCGGAGGGGGCGACCTGCGCTGGGCTGAGCACCGAACCCGCGCCGAGACGCCCGCGAGACCTGGGGACAAAGGGGACACCGGCAGCAAGCGGCCGGAGGGACCCGGGGAAGCGGAGAGGCGCACGGGGCGGCCGGGCCGCAGGGGCCGCAGCGGGGCCTGGCGGAGGGCGGGCTCGCCCCGGGCGGGGGGGGGGGGAGGCGGCCGCGGAGGCCTCGCCCCTCCCCGCGCGCCGCCCGCGTGCGGTCCCGCTCCCGTCAGGCCCTGCCCGACGCGGAGCCCCTGAGCCTCCGCCAACACGGCGGTCGCGGGGTGGGGCTGAAGGGAGGGCCGGGATGTCCCGAGGGTCGGGAGGGGGCACGTTAGCCCTGTAAACACACTCCACGCGGTGAGGCAGCTGCAGCGGGGGACGCGGCGACGCCAGGCGCGTGCGCGGGGGGCGCCCCTCGCGGGCCGGCGATGCAAAGCGCATGTGCGGAGGCGCCCCTGGCGGGCAGGCGACGCCAGGCGCATGCGCGGGGGCGCCCATCGCGGGCCGGCGACGCCAGGCGCATGCGCGGAGGCGCCCCTGGCGGGCCGGCGATGCAAGGCGCGTGCGCGGGGATGCGGGCCGGCGACGCCAGGCGCATGCGCGGGGGCGCCCATCGCGGGCTGGCGACGCCAGGCGCATGCGCGGAGGCGCCCCTGGCGGGCCGGCGATGCAAGGCGCGTGCGCGGGGATGCGGGCCGGCGACGCCAGGCGCATGCGCGTAGGCGCCCCTGGGCGGGCCGGCGATGCGAGGCGCGTGCGCGGGGGATGCACCTCGCGGGCCGGCGATGCGAGGCGCGTGCGCGGGGGCGCCCCTCGCGGCCGGCGATTGTCCGGTCCGGCCACCGGGCACCACCTTGACGCTTGCAGGAGCAGCCTCGTCTTTTCGTCGAACCCCGCGTCTCCCTGCTCCAGGGGGACGCGCCGCCGGCTCCTGGCGCCTCTGCCGCGGGGTGGCGGCCCCGCGCGGGCCCCCAGCGCCGCCCGCAGCGTCCGCCGGGGCGGTCAGCAGGGCGGCCGTGGGGCGGGCGGGCGGCGCGGCGGCTCGGGGTCGCCCGCGGAGAGCCTGCGTCGCGGCCAGGCCACCGGCCCTGCCGCCCGCACCCCTGCGTGGCAGGCGAGGAGGGCGCCGTGCAGCCGGGCGCGCGCGGGGCGGGCGGGCCCTCGAGAGGCCTCCCCCGCGGGACACGCACCCGGGCGCCCACGAGAGCCCCCCCACCGAAGGCTCCATGGAAGGGCCCCCCCACCGAAGGCCCCCATGGAAGGGGCCCCCCACGGAAGGGCCCCCCACGAAGGGCCCCATGAAAGGCCCCATGGAAGGACCCCCCACGAAGGGCCCCCCACGAAGAGCCACCCCATGGAAAGACCCCCCCCACGGAAGGTCCCCATGGAAGGACGCCCCCACGAAGGGCCCCCCACAAAGAGCCACCCCATGGAAGGCTCCCACGAAGAGGCCCTCCCACAAAGGGCCCCACACGGAAGGCCAGAAACTGCTAGTGGCCAAGGAGCCCAGGGCGTGGCCCGGCGTCAGAGAAGCAGAAGGGCGATGGCAGTATCGAGGAAGCCCCGGGGCGCAGGTTGAGGGCGCCTCTGGGTGGGGCGCGGGGTGGGGTCCCCTGCCCCACCGCTACGAGGGCGCCTGTGCGGAACGTTCCTGGGGTGTCGCTTGGGCAAAGTACATCTGAAAGCCCTTCACACCACAACATCCTGAGCCAGCATCCCTGATCCTGGCCATTCCTTCCAAGGCGACAACGCAGAGTAACGGCAGCAGGCCAGGTCAGGAGCAACAGCTACAGCTGAGATGGGGGGGGAGGGTGGGAGGGGAGGGCAGGAGAGAGGAGTCTTGATCAAATCGCGGCCTCCCTTCATGCAGGAAGTGCTGTGCCACCATTCGCGATGTTATGGAAGGCTGGAGGCTGTTCCACGCGGGTACAGCGGTGTTCCCAGTACTGCAAGGTGGAGCGGTCGCTTGTGAACGGCTGGACCCACACAGAGAGAGGTAGGGGCGGCCTGCCAGGCCCCCTCCTGCCCCACCCCCACCGCCGGCACACTGCGGCAGGGCGGGGCGCGGCAGGGAGTGGTGGGCTGAGCACGAAGGCCACGCCAGGGACCGGCTGCGTCCACCTGCGTGGGGTGAGCCCACGTCCGCCTGGGTCGCGCTCGCTCTCCCCGTTCTCCCCAGCCCTGCCGTATCTCCAGCTGTCTCGAGCCAGCGCCGCCCCCCCCCCCCCGGTGACAGGGTCACCCGCGGGAGCTCGCGTGGTGGGCCACACAGGACCCAGGGTCTTGGTCCCCTGGAACACGGGGTTCGCGGCACCCCTCCGGGACCGGCAGGCTCAGCCCGTCTTCCCTCTCCCTGCACCTGCCCGGGTTTGGTTTGGTTTGGTTTGGAGCTGCAGGCCGAGCTCGTTCCGACCCAGGTGAGGGTTGTTTCTCTGGCTCTCTCCCGGGGGGTGTGCGGGGGGAGGACGAGGTAAGGACCGCAGCTCACCGCAGGTGTTTCCCACGGCCGGCCGGTGTCCTAAACCGTCACCGTGCTCGCGGCCCGGCCGCCCCTCTCGCTGCCTTGGCACAGGCAGTGAACCAAACTCACACCTCGCTCTGATTAAGCTTCAGGTCACTCCCGGGGGCAGGACGGGAGGGCTGGCTGTGAGAGACAGAGCAGCTTGCGGCTGCAGTCACCCCTCTGTGCACGCGCGCGTGGCCACGCGCTAGCGTGGGCTGCTGCAAGTGCGCGGTGTTGCGCTCAGGGCCTGAGTCCTGCCCCGCAGCTTGCCACCCACGTCCTTTACCACCGGAGCCTCCCCCCGCCGCCTTCCGGGTTAGTGTAGACGGGGCCTGTCTCCAGATGGGGCCGGGATGGGCCTGGACTGCGACCCTCCTGTTCGCGCTTTCCCCCTGGGCTGAGAGGACCAGTGATGCTCAGCCGCAGGTCGGGATGAAGTCTCAGGAACGTTCTCGTTCATCCCCGATCTCGGGCTCCGACTGGCTAGGAGTGCAGGCGTTTTGCTTGTGTCTGTTAGCTTGCTGGTTTGCATCGCTGCGTCCTCCCATCTGGGGGTGAGTGCCCCGGTTGAGACATCTGCGTTCCTTTTGGAGGACACATGCGGTTGTGTTGTGGTTGGGGCCGTGGTGGCGCACCGTGGCTGTGGTGGCGCACCGTGGCTGTGGTGGTTTTGTGGTTGGGGCCATGGTGGCGCACCGTGGCTGTGGTGGTTTTGTGGTTGGAGCTGTGGTGGCGCACCGTGGCTGTGGTGGTTTTGTGGTTGGGCTGTGGTGGCGCACCGTGGCTGTGGTGCACCGTGGCTGTGGTGGTGCACCGTGGCTGTGGTGGTTTTGTGGTTGGGGCTGTGGTGGCGCACCGTGGCTGTGGTGCACCGTGGCTGTGGTGGTGCACCGTGGCTGTGGTGGTGCACCGTGGCTGTGGTGGTTTTGTGGCTGGGGCCGTGGTGGTGCACCGTGGCTGTGGTGGCTTTGTGGTTGGAGCTGTGGTGGTGCACCGTGGCTGTGGTGGCTTTGTGGTTGGGGCCGTGGTGGTGCACCGTGGCTTTGGTGGCTTTGTGGTTGGGGCCGTGGTGGTGCACCGTGGCTGTGGTGGTTTTGTGGCTGGGGCCGTGGTGCACCGTGGCTTTGGTGGCTTTGTGGTTGGGGCCGTGGTGGTGCACCGTGGCTGTGGTGGTTTTGTGGCTGGGGCCGTGGTGCACCGTGGGTGTGGTGGCGCACCGTGGCTGTGGTGGTTTTGTGGTTGGGGCCGTGGTGGTGCACCGTGGCTGTGGTGGTTTTGTGGTTGGGGCCATGGTGGTTTTGTGGTTGGGCTGTGGTGCACCGTGGCTGTGGTGGTTTTGGTGGTTGGAGCTGTGGTGGCGCACCGTGGCTGTGGTGGTTTTGTGGTTGGAGCTGTGGTGGTGCACCGTGGCTGTGGTGGCTTTGTGGTTGGGGCCGTGGTGGTGCACCGTGGCTGTGGTGGTTTTGTTGGTTGGAGCTGTGGTGGTGCACCGTGGCTGTGGTGGCGCACCGTGGCTGTGGTGGTTTTGTGGCTGGGGCGTGGTGGGGCACCGTGGGCTGTGGTGGTTTGTGGTTGGGGCTGTGGTGCACCGTGGCTGTGGTGGCTTTGTGGTTGGGGCTGTGGTGGTGCACCGTGGCTGTGGTGGCTTTGTGGTTGGGGCCGTGGTGGCGCACCGTGGCTGTGGTGGCTTTGTGGCTGGGGCCGTGGTGGTGCACTGTGGCTGTGGTGGTGCACCGTGGCTGTGGTGGTTTTGTGGCTGGGACCGTGGTGGCGCACCGTGGCTGTGGTGGTTTTGTGGTTGGAGCTGTGGTGGCGCACCGTGGCTGTGGTGGTTTTGTGGTTGGAGCTGTGGTGGTGCACCGTGGCTGTGGTGGTTTTGTGGTTGGGGCCATGGTGCACCGTGGCTGTGGTGGTGCACTGTGGCTGTGGTGGTTTTGTGGCTGGGGCCGTGGTGGCGCACCGTGGCTGTGGTGGTTTTGTGGTTGGAGTTGTGGTGGTGCACTGTGGCTGTGGTGGCTTTGTGGTTGGGGCCATGGTGCACCGTGGCTGTGGTGGTGCACCGTGGCTGTGGTGGTTTTGTGTTGGAGCTGTGGTGGTGCACCGTGGCTGTGGTGGTTTTGTGGTTGGGGCCGTGGTGGTGCACCGTGGCTGTGGTGGTTTTGTGGCTGGGCCGTGGTGCACCGTGGCTGTGGTGGTTTTGTGGTTGGAGCTGTGGTGGTGCACCGTGGCTGTGGTGGCTTTGTGGTTGGGGCCGTGGTGGTGCACCGTGGCTGTGGTGGTTTTGTGGTTGGAGCTGTGGTGGTGCACCGTGGCTGTGGTGGCGCACCGTGGCTGTGGTGGTTTTGTGGCTGGGGCCGTGGTGGGGCACCGTGGCTGTGGTGGTTTTGTGGTTGGGGCTGTGGTGCACCGTGGCTGTGGTGGCTTTGTGGTTGGGGCTGTGGTGGTGCACCGTGGCTGTGGTGGCTTTGTGGTTGGGGCCGTGGTGGCGCACCGTGGCTGTGGTGGCTTTGTGGCTGGGGCCGTGGTGGTGCACTGTGGCTGTGGTGGTGCACCGTGGCTGTGGTGGTTTTGTGGCTGGGACCGTGGTGGCGCACCGTGGCTGTGGTGGTTTTGTGGTTGGAGCTGTGGTGGCGCACCGTGGCTGTGGTGGTTTTGTGGTTGGAGCTGTGGTGGTGCACCGTGGCTGTGGTGGTTTTGTGGTTGGGGCCATGGTGCACCGTGGCTGTGGTGGTGCACCGTGGCTGTGGTGGTTTTGTGGTTGGGGCCATGGTGCACCGTGGCTGTGGTGGTGCACCGTGGCTGTGGTGGTTTTGTGGCTGGGGCCGTGGTGGCGCACCGTGGCTGTGGTGGTTTTGTGGTTGGAGTTGTGGTGGTGCACTGTGGCTGTGGTGGCTTTGTGGTTGGGGCCATGGTGCACCGTGGCTGTGGTGGTGCACCGTGGCTGTGGTGGTTTTGTGGTTGGGGCCGTGGTGGTGCACCGTGGCTGTGGTGGTTTTGTGGCTGGGGCCGTGGTGCACCGTGGCTGTGGTGGTTTTGTGGTTGGAGCTGTGGTGGTGCACTGTGGCTGTGGTGGTTTTGTGGTTGGGGCTGTGGTGCACCATGGCTGTGGTGGTTTTGTGGTTGGGGCCATGGTGCACCGTGGCTGTGGTGGTGCACCGTGGCTGTGGTGGCTTTGTGGCTGGGGCCGTGGTGGTGCACCGTGGCTGTGGTGGTTTTGTGCTGGTCTTGGACACGGCACAGCCACTCAGCCTCTGTCCAGGGCTCTTGCGTCGCGTCACGGAGTGAGAGTGCTGGTGACAAGGCAGCCAGCACGTGAACCCCCACTGCTGCTGGCGGTCAGAGCCCGGCTCCCCCATGCACTGCCCGCGCGCTGTTCACAGGACGTCTGCACACGCGTGCACACACCCCTGCACGCAGCACGTCCTGGTGGCCCGCTTCCTGCTGGTCTGTGGGCGTTCTCCTCCAGATGGGCACATCCCCGCGGGCTCTGGCTGTGGCTCCGTCACCGCTGGCTCCGGCTGTGGCTCCATCACTGCTGGCCTTCCGGCTTTGGCTCCATCCCCGCGGGCTCCGGCCTTGGCTCCGGCACCGCGGGCTCCGGTTGTGGCTCCATCCCCGCGGGCTCCGGCCGCGGCTCCAGCACCGCTGGCTCCGGCTGTGACTCCGTCACCGCTGGCTCCGGCTGTGGCTCCAGCACCGCTGGCTCCGGCTGTGACTCCGTCACCGCTGGCTCCGGCTGTGGCTCCAGTACCGCTGGCTCCGGCTGTGGCTCCGTCACTGCTGGCTCCGGCTTCGGCTCCGTCACCGCTGTTGTCCTCAGGGCTCGGCTCCGCCACCGCTGCGTCCAGTCACTGGGGGCGGATGGATGGCCTCAGTGTCTGGTGGAGAAAACGGTTGTTTTCAAACTGCCTTGACCCTGCCTGGAGGTTTTCTTGTCTATATAAATATCGCATTCATCTTGTCAATTTCCACAAAAGAGTTACCTGGGATTTTGATTAGGGTCAAATTACAGAGAATTACATTGGGGAGGATTTGTGTCTCTCTACTGTCGGGTCATAGTTCGTGAACACAGCTAGAGGTAGGCATCTTCACTTACTGAGGCTTTCCTTTTTTTTCCTTTCCAGCTGTTTGATATGTGTTTAAGTAACTATCACTGGCATCTTTTAAGTGTTATGTTCTGTTTGTTACGGATAGTTAGACTTCAGTTAGCCTTATGTGCGTTCCAGTAGCCTCCCTTGTCGCTCCCGTGGGCTCCGTCTGCCTGTCACCCGTAATCCACACGTGGCACAGTCCTCACACCCGACTCCGCTTTCTCTGGCTCTGTGCACAGGGCTGTGGGATCGGCCGAGAGATCGCCGAGCCCGCAGCTGGAGGATTTCCTTCCTCCTCTCCTCTCCCAGGACTTAAAATGTCATGGGTGGATATGAGTTTTTAATAAAAAATTTCATATTTTGAGGTGCTTGTACTCATTCCCTACTTTTGTTCTATTAATAAGATGCTTTCCAGATGTTGAGCTGACCTATTCTGTTAGGACTAAATCTGTCTTGGTGTGATCAAATGAGGTTTATTTGGATTCAATTTATTAGATTCAATTGGTTAATATTAAATTCAGGACTTTTCCATTTATTTCCTTGAGTGATATTTCTTTTCTCGTTATGTCTTTATTAGATCTTGGCATCAAGTATATCCTGGCCTCATAAAGCAATTTGGGAAGTGTTTCTTCTTCTTCTTTTTCTTCTCCAGGTTCAGATTTCTGATATAATTTGCTGGTGTGGCCTCTGAATCTAGAGTTTCCTGGTGAAAGGATTTTTAATTATACCTTTAGTTTCTGTAATAGGTTTGTTAGTTGTAGTAAAACCTGCAGTATTTCTTACGTCAGATATGGTGGTAGGCTTTCATGTTTTTATTTCTTGGTAGTTTTCAGACGTGTGGGCACAATGCTGGCTCCTGGGCGCCCGTCTTCTTGCCACTGACGTCGGCCTGTTTGTGCCCGTCCTCTTGGCCTTACCAAACGCATCCGGGATTATAAAATGCCCGTGGGTTCTCTTTGTCACTTCTCTTGTGTACTGTTTCCCCCCTTGCTCCTTTCGGTTTTTATTTTCTCTGTAGATGTTTTGAGATCAGAAGTTGAATCTTCCTCCTTTGTTCTCTGCAGTGCTGCCTGGTTATTTGGAGCCCCGGGGTTTCATTGCCTGGGAACCGGGCCATCCGTCCCCAGGGGGAGCCGGCTGGGCCCGAGAGCCTCCGCATCATCTCCGGAGCGCCGCTGCCTGGGCAGGGATGGCTCTTCCACCCCCCAGCACGACTTTTCCATGTTTGTTTAGCTCTGGGGGTGCTGACCTCCTTGCCCTGACATTGAGGTAGAGCGGCCTGCCTTCCCTCCTGGAGGGAGGCTCGAGGGCACCTAGAAGCTGCTGCTCTGCTGGGGTGGCGGTTTCAGGTCTTGAACCAACCCTGCATTCCTGACAGGACTCTAACGTGACCGCAGTGTATAGTTTTTTTGGTCTGTGGTTGGCTTTGCTTGCTAAGGTTTTGTTGGGGATCTTGGCATTCATTTCAGAAGAGAGACTGGTCTGTGGTCCTCTTGTCCTCTGCGGTGCTCACCTGATCTCAGTAGCGGGGTAATGCTGGCGTCATGAAGGGACCCAGGGCCCGCCTCGCTTCTGGGAAGACACGGCTACCTTCAGTGGTGAAGCCAAGCAGCCTGTGGTTTCTCTGAGAGATTCTGATTACCAACACGACTTCATTTGTGATGTCTGTCGGGTTGCTTGCTTCTCCTTGAGTCAGTTCTGTGTCCAGCTATGGAATATGCCCCCTTCTTCCAATGTACATATTTTTGGAGGGGGCACACAATTATCTATATTAGAGCCATTCCTGGTGATTAACACCTGTAACACCAGCTACTCAAGTGGTCAGCTCAAAGAAAAACGTTGGTGAGATTCACCACTTTTACCAGTAAGTCAGGTGTGATGGCTCACACCTGTAATACCAGATATACAACAGACATAGGGAGGAAGGTTGCAGAAAATAACTCCATTGCAAAGGGCTGGGCATGTGGTTCAAGTGGTAGAGTACCTGTCTAGCAAACTTGGGGCCCTGGGTTCAAGCCCCATTGCCATCAAAAGGAAAATAAGGTCTATATCACTCCTTTAAATTTTCACTTCTGTAAGGGTACTAGTAATGTCCTTTCATTTACTTCTGAGTCTAGGACTTTGGATCTTATCTATTTTCTTCTTGATTAATTTAGCTAAAATGCTGTCAAATTTGTTGGTCTTCTGAAAGAACCAACTTTTGGGTTCATTGATTTTCCTCTATGGCGTGTGTGTGTGTGTGTGTGTATGCCAGTCCTGGGGCTTGAACTCAGGGCTGGGCGTGGTCCTGAGAATTTGTGCTCAGTGCGGACATTCTACCACTCGCGCCACAGCTCCACTTCTGGCTTTTTGGTGGTTCATTGGAGATAAGAGTCCCATGGACTTTCCTGCCTGGGTTGGCTTTGAACCGTGATCCTCAGATCTCTGCCTCCTGAATGGCTAGGATTACAGGTGTGCGCCACTGGCACCTGGCTCCAAGTTTTAAGTGATTGATTTGTAATGCTACCCCAGTGTAGAGGGCGCTGTGGTGTGTGGGGGGCGCCGTGGTGTGTGGGGGGCGCCGTGGTGTGTGGGGGTGCTGTGGTGTGTGGGGGGCGCTGTGGTGTGTGGGGGCGCTGTGGTGTGTGTGGGGCGCTGTGGTGTGTGTGGGGCGCTGTGGTGTGTGTGGGGCGCTGTGGTGTGTGGGGGGCGCTGTGGTGTGTGGGGCGCTGTGGTGTGTGGGGGGCGCTGTGGTGTGTGGGGGCCGCTGTGGTGTGTGGGGGGCACACAGGTGTGTGGGGGGCACACGGGTGTGTGGGGGGCGCTGTGGTGTGGGGGGGCGCTGTGGTGTGTGGGGGGCGCCGTGGTGTGTGGGGGGTGCTGTGGTGTGTGGGGGGCACACAGGTGTGTGGGGGGCGCTGTGGTGTGTGGGGGCCGCTGTGGTGTGTGGGGGGCACACAGGTGTGTGGGGGCACACAGGTGTGTGGGGGGCACACAGGTGTGTGGGGGGCGCTGTGGTGTGTGGAGGGCGCTGTGGTGTGTGGGGGGCGCTGTGGTGTGTGGGGGGCGCTGTGGTGTGTGGGGGGCGCTGTGGTGTGTGGGGGGCACACAGGTGTGTGGGGGGCACACAGGTGTGGGGGGGGCGCTGTGGTGTGTGGGGGGCGCTGTGGTGTGTGGGGGGCGCTGTGGTGTGTGGGGGGGCGCTGTGGTGTGTGGGGGGCGCTGTGGTGTGTGGGGGGCGCTGTGGTGTGTGGGGGGCGCTGTGGTGTGTGGGGGGCGCTGTGGTGTGTGGGGGGCGCTGTGGTGTGTGGGGGGGCGCTGTGGTGTGGGGGGCGCTGTGTGTGGGGGGCGCTGTGGTGTGTGGGGGGCGCTGTGGTGTGTGGGGGGCGCTGTGGTGTGTGGGGGGCGCTGTGGTGTGTGGGGGCGCTGTGGTGTGTGGGGGGCGCTGTGGTGTGTGGGGGGCGCTGTGGTGTGTGGGGGGCGCTGTGGTGTGTGGGGGGCGCTGTGGTGTGTGGAGGGTGCTGTGGTGTGTGGGGGGCACACAGGTGTGTAGAGGGCACACAGGTGTGTAGAGGGCACGCGGGTGTGTAGACCATCTTTGGCCTCTCCTTTGGCCTGGTGGTCAACGTGGGATTCCCAGCGTCCTCCCGGTTGCCCGCAGGAGCTCTGGGTGGGCCCAGCAGCTCCTCTAGCCAGGGTCTTCCCAGGCTGGCTCGGGGCTGGGATGGGGCAGGGCAGAATGGCGTCCAGATGAGGCAGCAGGCAGAGTGCGGTGGGGCCTCAAAGTGTCAGATTGGCTGTGCCAAGTCAGTGGCCAGTGCTCCCCGTGGGCCAGGCCAGTGCTCCCCGTGGGCCAGGGCGGTGCTCCCCGTGGGCCAGGCCGGTGCTCCCCGTGGGCCAGGCCGGTGCTCCCCGTGAGCCAGGCCGGTGCTCCCCGTGGGCCAGGCCGGTGCTCCCCGTGGGCCAGGCCGGTGCTCCCCGTGGGCCAGGCCGGTGCTCCCCGTGGGGCAGGGCGGTGCTCCCCGTGAGCCAGGGCGGTGCTCCCCGTGAGCCAGCCCAGTGCTCCCCGTGGGGCAGGGCTGTGCTCCCCGTGGGGCAGGGCAGTGCTCCCCGTGAGCCAGGGCAGTGCTCCCCGTGAGCCAGGGCTGTGCTCCCCGTGGGCCAGGGCGGTGCTCCCCGTGAGCCAGGGCGGTGCTCCCCGTGGGCCAGGGCGGTGCTCCCCGTGGGGTAGGGCGGTGCTCCCCGTGGGCCAGGGCGGTGCTCCCCGTGGGCCAGGCCGGTGCTCCCCGTGGGCCAGGGCAGTGCTCCCCGTGGGTCAGTGCTCCCCGTGGGGCAGGGCAGTGCTCCCCGTGGGTCAGTGCTCCCCGTGGTCCAGTGCTCCCCGTGGGGCAGGGCAGTGCTCCCTGTGGTCCAGTGCTCCCCGTGGGGCAGGGCAGTGCTCCCCGTGGGCCAGGGTAGTGCTCCCCGTGGGGCAGGGCAGTGCTCCCCGTAGGGCAGGGCAGTGCTCCCCGTGGGTCAGTGCTCCCCGTGGGGCAGGGCAGTGCTCCCCGTGGGTCAGTGCTCCCCGTGGTCCAGTGCTCCCCGTGGGGCAGGGCAGTGCTCCCCGTGGTCCAGTGCTCCCCGTGGGGCAGGGCAGTGCTCCCCGTGGGGCAGGGCGGTGCTCCCCGTGGGGCAGGGCAGTGCTCCCCGTGGGTCAGTGCTCCCCGTGGTCCAGTGCTCCCCGTGGGGCAGGGCGGTGCTCCCCGTGGGCCAGGGTAGTGCTCCCCGTGGGGCAGGGCGGTGCTCCCCGTAGGGCAGGGCAGTGCTCCCCGTGGGTCAGTGCTCCCCGTGGGGCAGGGCAGTGCTCCCCGTGGGTCAGTGCTCCCCGTGGGCCAGGGCGGTGCTCCCCGTGGGCCAGGGCGGTGCTCCCCGTGGGGCAGGGCGGTGCTCCCCGTGAGCCAGGGCGGTGCTCCCCGTGGGCCAGGGCGGTGCTCCCCGTGGGCCAGGGCGGTGCTCCCCGTGGGCCAGGGCGGTGCTCCCCGTGGGGCAGGGCGGTGCTCCCCGTGGGGCAGGGCGGTGCTCCCCGTGGGCAGGGCAGTGCTCCCCGTGGTCCAGTGCTCCCCGTGGGGCAGGGCGGTGCTCCCCGTGGGCCAGGCCGGTGCTCCCCGTGGGGCAGGGCGGTGCTCCCCGTGGTCCAGTGCTCCCCGTGGGGCAGGGCGGTGCTCCCCGTGGGGCGGGTGTTTCGGGGTCGGGGACTCTCGCGTCCCTGGGGGCAGGCAGGGTCACTGAGGCCTCCCGTCCAGCTCAGCAGCTCCGGCTCCTCCAGACCCACCCACCCCTTGCCTGAGACGCCGGCGTGGCGCTGCCGCGTCTCCCTCCGGCGAGGGCCAGCGAGATCACACCACTCAGCAGGGCAGGGGCCCCGCGGGGCCACAGGCGGGGGGGCGGGGAGGGGGCAGGGAGGGGGCGGGCCAGGGGCGGCCCTCACAGCCACGGGCCTGGGGGTTCCAGCAAGTCACATGGCACCTCAGCCTTCGTGTACTGTGTGCAACTTGGGGTGCAAAGCTGCCCCTCCACACAGGGGCGTCAGGATGCACAGGTGGCTCAGGGCAACCAGACACAGGGCTGGGCCGGGGGCAGCGTGGCTGGGGCTGGGGGGCTGGACTCGGGGGCGGGGGCTGGGCCGGGGGCAGCGTGGTCGGGGCTGGAGGGCTGGAGTCGGGGGTGGGGGCTGGGCTGGGGGGCTGGAGTCAGGGGTGGGGGGCTGGGCGGGGGGCAGCGTGGTCAGGGGTGGGGGGGCTGGAGTCTGGGGTGGGGGGGCTGGGCTTTGGGCAGTGTGGTTGGGGCGGGGGCTGGGCTGGGGGCAGCGTGGTCGGGGCTGGAGGGCTGGAGTCGGGGGTGGGGGGCTGGGCTGGGGGCAGCGTGGTCGGGGGTGGGGGGGCTGGAGTCTGGGGCGGGGGGGCTGGGCTTTGGGCAGTGTGGTTGGGGCTGGGGGGCTGGAGTCGGGGGTGGGGGCTGGGCCGGGGGCAGCGTGGTCGGGGCTGGAGGGCTGGAGTCGGGGGTGGGGGGCTGGAGTCGGGGGCGGGGGGCCTGGGCTGGGGGCAGCGTGGTCGGGGCTGGGGGGCTGGAGTCGGGGGGTGGGGGCTGGGCCGGGGGCAGCGTGGTCGGGGCTGGGGGGCTGGAGTCTGGGGCGGGGGCTGGGCTGGGGGCAGCGTGGTCGGGGGTGGGGGGCTGGAGTCTGGGGCGGGGGGGCTGGGCTTTGGGCAGCGTGGTCGGGGCTGGGGGGCTGGACTCTGGGGTGGGGGGCTGGGCCGGGGGCAGCGTGGTCGGGGCTGGGGGGCTGGAGTCGGGGGCGGGGGGCCTGGGCTGGGGGCAGCGTGGTCGGGGCTGGGGGGCTGGAGTCGGGGGCGGGGGGCCTGGGCTGGGGGCAGCGTGGTTGGGGCTGGGGGGCTGGAGTCGGGGGTGGGGGCTGGGCCGGGGGCAGCGTGGTCGGGGCTGGGGCTGGACTCTGGGGCGGGGAGCCCCACCCCCCGATCTCCAGTGGCGCCCGGCGCTGCCCTCCTCCGCCCGTCTCTGGCCAGTGCCGGGAGGGCCGGGCTGGAGCGGCCGGCGGGGGATGGGGCCGCCTCCGTCTCGGTGCGGGCCTGGGGACCGCAGGTCCGTGAAGCGGTGCTGACGGGGGCGGAGGCGGGCCTGGGGGGGTTGGGGGGGGGCTGCGGGAGGCCTTTCCCACCGCCAGGACAGCGCGGGGCTGGCGGAGGCTCTGCGGTGCGGATGCTGTTGCCGTGGCAACCGCGCCCAGGCTTCCCAGGCCGGGATGGCAGCGCTGGCCTCGGGGCTGGCCCCCGGGGGTGGGGGGGGCGCTGGCTCCGGCCGCGTGGGGAGCCAGGCCCGGGCGAGGGGGTGGTGCGGACCCCGGGCCCATGGCCCTGCGGCTCCCACGCTGCCTTTGCCTTCCGCCCCGCAGACGCCTCCCTCCCACGGGAGTCGCAGCTGCCCCTCCACGCAGGCCGCGCACACCGGCTGTTGACGTCCGGAGCCGTGGTGCCGGGGGCCGGGGGCGGGGCGGACCCCGGAATCCTGGCTTTACGACTGGCCACGGAGAGCGGGGTCCCGGGACCCCACTCGCCACACGAGGACATCCGACACACAGAGCCCGGCTGCTCCTGGAGGGTGGGCTGGGGCTGCGCGCTCACCCCACGCCAGCACCTGCCGGGGCCCCCGAGTGCGTGTGGGGGTGCGCTCCCTCCCCGGGGTCCCCCGAGTGCGTGCGGGGGTGCGCTCCCTCCCCGGGGTCCCCCGAGTGCGTGCGGGGGGTGCGCTCCCTCCCCTGCCCTCTGAGTGTGTGTGGGTGTGTGTGCGTGTGTGCGTGCGTGTGGGGGGGTCCCCTCCCTCCCCTGCCCTCTGCGTGTGTATGTGTGCGTATGTGTGGGGGGGGTCCCCTCCCTCCCCTGCCCTCTGTGCGTGTGGGGTGTGTGCGTGTGGGGGGGGGTCCCCTCCCTCCCCTGCCCTCTGTGCGTGTGGGGTGTGTGCGTGCGTGTGTGTGCGTGTGGGGGGTCCCCTCCCTCCCCTGCCCTCTGTGCGTGTGGGGTGTGTGTGTGCGTGTGCGTGCGTGTGGAGGGGGGGGTCCCCTCCCTCCCCCCTCCCTGTGACCGCACAAGCCGTCTCCAGCATCGGGAGGCCGTTCAGGTTCGGGCCTGGGCTGGCCATGCTCCGGCGCCTGGCCGCGTCCTCCCTGCGCCGCCCCCGGTGGCCGCCGGCCGCCGGCGTGGGTGTCCTGGGGTCCCTTGAAGGTGGAGAGGTTGTGATCCGCTCGCGCTGGCCAGTGGGAGGGAAGGGCAGGTCTCCCGGGAGCGGGGGGCGGTTGGCTGCCTCCTAGATGAGCAGGTGGAGCCCCCAGGGGAAAGCACTGACCCCCCCTCCTCGGCCTTTGTCTCTGGGTCGTCTCCCGCGGGCACCGAGCCGCTGGCCGGCTCTGCGGCACCGGCAGGTAGCGCCCGCCCGCCGCCGCCACAGAGCCAGCGTGGAAAGCCGGGCCATGTCCACCGGCAGCCCTCGGGCCCCGGCGCCCCAGCCTTCACAGGACCCCCCGAGAAAGCGCCGCGCTGTCCCTGCGCCCCGACACCAGGGGACACCGGGGGCCAGCCTCCTGCCGGTCACAACCAAAGCAGCCCAGCGCCCCCCCCCCCCGGCCCAGGCGCCCACTGGCGTCAGACCTCACCAGGCACCCACGTGCGAGCTCTTCCTGCCGCGCGATGCCACTCTCTTCCACCTCTGTTTTGGGGCTCGGGACCGCATGCCGCGCTCACCACTAGCAGGCGTGCCCCCAGCTTCCTGTGCCGTGCCTCCCGGGCAGCCCGCTCCACGCGCGCGCACACACGGCGTTCTCACCCGTGCTCTTGCAGGCCCTCAGCCTCCCCGAGGCCCCCGGCGGCAGCTGGGGACCCCTCCTCGTGGAGAGGAGAGGCCACACGGGAGTCGATAGGGCGTTTCCAGGGTGCTGTTGCTGTGTTGGTCAGCTGGGAAGCAAAGGGCCACGGCCCCCACAGGCCCGGCCCTGCCCTGCCCTGCCCGGGCCTCTCCCGAGGGCTCGTTGAGGTGCTCAGGGAGCACTGTGAACCTTCCACGGGGCGGGCTGGCTTCGCATTGCCGGCGGCAGCAGCGCGGCAGCAAGCGCAGTGCTCAACTCCAAGCAGCAGTTAGAAAGAGCAGTGCCCGGGGTTACAGGTCTGGGTGCACCCCGACCTCGGGAACCTCGGCCTTGGCCCAGGGCGTCTGGGACCCGGACTCCTGATCCTAGCTGGTGTTGCAGGCTGGAGCTGGGGCGCCTGGGACCCCAGCATCGGATGTTCCAGCTCCCAGGCTTGGGGGTCAGCAGCTCCTTCAACTCCCCCTGTGAGCAGGGCCCACAGGTTTTCTCCCTTGACACTTCACAGACTTCTAGGTAGAATCCTCCAGAATCCCTGCCCTGTCTCTCCCTCCCCCCTGTGCTGTGCCTTGCTGCTCTCTGGAGCTACCCAGCCTTTCCCACTGTTGGAGCAGCTGCCCACCCCCGCGGCTCACCACCTCACTCCTCTTTGGGTTACCAGCTCACCCCACTCTTAGGGCAATCACAGAAATCACAGGAAAGACCACTCAGGAAAAGTCTTCTAAGGGACTTCATGTTTCAACACGGAGCAGGATGCTCCTCTCAGCTGATGGGAGAAGAGAGCTCACACCACAGGAAGACAGGGCCCGGCAAGAATGTCTGCACGAATCCCAGCAGACCGTCATGCAAATGAGGGATTGCTTTCGTCCCAATCGCAGAGGAAAGACTGTCTGATGAGAATGAGGGATTATGACTGGACCAATCACAGCAGACCTCTGTGAAGATGAAGGATTATGACTGGACCAATCACAGCAGACCTCTATGAAGATGAAGGATTATGACTGGGCCAATCACAGCAGACCTCTGTGAAGATGAAGGATTATGACTGGACCAATCACAGCAGACCTCTGTGAAGATGAAGGATTATGACTGGGCCAATCACAGCAGACCTCTGTGAAGATGAGGGATTATGACTGGGCCAATCACAGCAGACCTCTATGAAGATGAGGGATTATGACTGGGCCAATCACAGCAGACCTCTGTGAAGATGAAGGATTATGACTGGGCCAATCACAGCAGACCTCTGTGAAGATGAGGGATTATGACTGGGCCAATCACAGCAGACCTCTATGAAGATGAAGAGCGGTGTCTGCCCCAGTCCTAGGGTCCTGCTGGATCCCCAGGGTGCATCCCTGTTGGGGGGGGGCTGCAGCTGCAGGAAAGCCCAGGAGTTTCTCTGCGTGGCACAGGTGCACGTTTGTGCCGGAAGTCATGGCAAGCACCTGGAGTGGGGACGGCTCCCAGAGGGCCGGCCGGCCGGTCGCCCACCACCCCGTGCCTGTGGGTGGGCTGCCAAGGGCGGGCCAGCCAGCGCTCTGATAGTGCCAGTGTAACGGGCGAGAACAGCATCACGGGCACTTTTGACGTTTGCTGTCACAAGCGATGATGAGCTTCTAATACGGTTGGGAACCTGTTTGGTCCACAGGGATCCGTCTGCTCCCGTGTCGTCCGCTGACGCGTCCATGGCTTCTTAGTGCCTTGCAGGAACTCTTTGCATATGGCGAGCGTGGTTCTTGCACTCTTCACACTTTCACGACTCCTTGTGGAGGAGCCAGCAGGTCTTGGCAGCCATTGTACTGCCCAGTTGCACGGTCAGGTGCAGGGTGGGCAGGGGCGTGGCAGGGGCCCCTTCCCTATCTGGGCGCAGCCCTCCTCCAGGTGCAGGGCGGGCAGGGGCGTGGCAGGGGCCCCTTCCCTATCTGGGCGCAGCCCTCCTCCAGGTGCAGGGCGGGCAGGGGCGTGGCAGGGGCCCCTTCCCTATCTTGGCGCAGCCCTCCTCCAGGTGCAGGGCGGGCAGGGGCGCAGCCCTCCTCCAGGTGCAGGGCGGGCAGGGGCGCAGCCCTCCTCCAGGTGCAGGGCGGGCAGGGGCGCAGCCCTCCTCCAGGTGCAGGGCGGGCAGGGGCGCAGCCCTCCTCCAGGTGCAGGGCGGGCAGGGGCGTGGCCCTCCTCCAGGTGCAGGGCGGGCAGGGGCGTGGCAGGGGCCCCTTCCCTATCTGGGCGCAGCCCTCCTCCAGGTGCAGGGCGGGCAGGGGCGCAGCCCTCCTCCAGGTGCAGGGCGGGCAGGGGCGCAGCCCTCCTCCAGGTGCAGGGCGGGCAGGGGCGCGGCCCTCCTCCAGGTGCAGGGCGGGCAGGGGCGTGGCAGGGGCCCCTTCCCTATCTGGGCGCAGCCCTCCTCCAGGTGCAGGGCGGGCAGGGGCGCGGCCCTCCTCCAGGTGCAGGGCGGGCAGGGGCGTGGCAGGGGCCCCTTCCCTATCTGGGCGCAGCCCTCCTCCAGGTGCAGGGCGGGCAGGGGCGCAGCCCTCCTCCAGGTGCAGGGCGGGCAGGGGCGCAGCCCTCCTCCAGGTGCAGGGCGGGCACGGGCGTGGCCCTCCTCCAGGTGCAGGGCGGGCAGGGGCGCGGCCCTCCTCCAGGGCCAGCACCTGCAGTCTGGAGGACCAGGTGTTTCTCAGAGCTCTCACTGGAAATCCCCGGAGCGGAGGCCACGGTGAGCGTGCTCAGCGCGACGGAGCCCTGGCTCCAGGCGAAGCTTCCGCGGCGGAGGCGGCAGCGGGCTGGCGTCACTCCCACACCCGGAATGACTGGCTGACTGAGTTCTGCAGACCCATGAGCGCTGGCCTCCCTCACCCCCGTGTCCTCCCCCCCGTGTCCTCCCCGCGGGGGGCGAGGGCCCTGCCTCCCTGTCCCCCCCCCCCCGTCCTTCAGGGCCGTGCGGGCCGTGTCCTCGGCTGCTGGATGGGTGCCACCGGCACACGGGCTCCCCGCTGCCACGCTGCCCCTCCGCCAGCCCGGCCGCCCCTCCGCCAGCCCGGCCGCCCCTCCGCCAGCCCGGCCACCCTTCCCCGCTGCCACGCCGCCACGCCGCCCCTCCCGCCGCCACACCGCCCTCCGCCAGCCCGGCTGATAGGACACGGGCCGCACACCTGTCAGCAGCCTCGCTCCCGGCGCCTCCTCCCGCCATCGCCGGAGCCGGGCCGCGCTCAGGAAAAAGCAATTTATTTTCTAATTACGAAAGACGACGGTCTTGAACAAAGGGGCGCGGGGGCTCCCGGCTCAGCCAGCGGGGCCCTGCCAGCCTCGCTCACTCGGGGACGGAGGCCTGGAGTGCGGGGCGGGCCCCTCCCGCCACCCCCGCCCCCTGTGCCCCCTGTACTCCCAGGGCTCCTCCCGCCACCCCGCCCCCTGTGCCCCCGGGGCCCCTCCCACCACCCCCGCCCCCTGTGCCCCCGGGGCCCCTCCCGACACCCCCGCCCCCTGTGCCCCCTGTGCCCCTCCCCTGCTTTGCTCTGGCCCTCTTGCCAGCTGCCCTGCCCCCAACGGCCAGGTGTCCCGGGCAGGTCGATCCAGCGGGTCCCGGACCAGCTCCAAATCCCGGCCTCGGGGGTGGCAGGCAGCTCTGCGCGGCGTGGGGCCCGGCCTCGGGGTGGCTCTGCGTGGCGTGGGGCCCGGCCTCGGGGCGGCTCTGCGTGGCGTGGGGCCCGGCCTCGGGGCGGCTCTTCGTGGCGTGGGGCCCGGCCTCGGGGTGGCTCCGCGGCGTGGGGCCCGGCCTCCGGATGTGGCTGGTGAGCCGCGCACGCCGGCTGCTTCCCCGGCCGCCTGTGGAGTCCCCGGCTGCCCCTTGGTCCCCCGGCCTCTCCTCGCCTCTGGCCCTCGCGCAGGGCTCCCCGCGCGGTCGCCCGGCCCCGGGCCTCTCCGAAGGCCTCCCGCGTCCACACGCGGCCGTGCAGCGCGCCCGCGGGCCCCCGAGCCTCCTGGGGCCGCCGGGCCCCCGTCCCGGGCTGCGCCCACCGGCCCTGCCCGACGCCCCGGCGCCCTCGCAGCGCGTCCTCCCGTGGGGCCCGGCCTGCGGGCGCGCCGCCTCGGTCCACCGCCTCAGGAGCTGCCCCGGGGCCCCCGGGGGGCCAGGGTCGCGACACCCCAAGCCGTGGTCCACCCGCCGGGCGCCCACCCCCGCCTCGTGAGCACTGCGAGTGGCCGCTGCGTCCTCCCTCCGTCTCCTCTCCGCCGCGTTTCATGTCTGATCCACAGAGGAGATCTCGGGAGGCTTTGAAGTCTGGGCAGGAATGGAGATGTCACCCTGGCACGCGCCGGGCCTCCTGATGAGCGCGGGCTGGGCGCAGAGCCGCAGCCCGGGAAGGGCCCGGCCCGCCGCAGAGCCGGGCGGAGGAGCTGGCGGGGAGCACCGAGGTCCGCGAGGGCCGGGGGGTGCGGACGACGTGGCTCTGCGGGGACCGAGGCCCGAGGGAGAACTTCAGGGGGCTTCCTGCACCCCGGCGTGGCCCCGGTGGCCCTGCTGCGGGGTCCAGCCACTGCCCCACCCTCACGCCAAGGACAGGACCCTGCGGTGCAGCGGCTGACGCCGACCCTGCCCCGGGCCCGCTGGGTGTCTCTGGGCTGCAGCCTGGGCGTCGTCGGGTCCGGGCTGACCCGGGCTCCTGTCCTCCGCGGCCTCCCCGGCGGTGGCGCAGGGCCGCTGGCCGAGAGGCCAGGCGCGCGGGTGCGCAGCCCTGTGAGCAGCGCGGGGCGGGGCCTGACACGTGGGTCTGCTGACCCGGGGGTCACGAGGGTGAGGCTGAGCAGGGCGCAGAGCTTGGGGACACCGTCCTGGCTGTGTGGCCCCCCATCATGCGGGCGGTCACTCTGCAGACGCGCCCCATCTCTGGAGAGTGACCCCCCGAGGCCTGGTCTCCATCCTCACGCGGGAATTCAACTTCAAAGCCGATTTGGAGAGGACAAACCACAGGCCAGCGGCGGGGAGCCGGGACACCGCCACGGTCTCCATGCGCGGTGTGTCACGGGTGGAGATGGCCGGGGTGTCCCCTGCGCTGACGCCGTGTTCTCCACGCGCGGTGCGTCACGGGTGGAGATGGCCGGGGTGTCCCCTGCGCTGACGCCATGGTCTCCACACGCGCGGTGTGTCACCGGTGGAGATGGCCGGGGTGTCCCCTGTGCTGACGCCGTGTTCTCCACACGCGCGCGGTGCGTCATGGGTGGAGATGGCCGGGGTGTCCCCTGCGCTGACGCCATGGTCTCCACACGCGCGGTGTGTCACGGGTGGAGATGGCCGGGGTGTCCCCTGCGCTGACGCCGTGTTCTCCACACGCGTGGTGTGTCACGGGTGGAGATGGCCAGGGTGTCCCCTGCGCTGACGCCGTGCTCTCCACGGGCCGTGTGTCACGGGTGGAGATGGCCGGGGTGTCCCCTGCGCTGACGCCGTGTTCTCCACACGCGTGGTGTGTCACGGGTGGAGATGGCCAGGGTGTCCCCTGCACTGACGCCGTGCTCTCCACGGGCCGTGTGTCACGGGTGGAGATGGCCGGGGTGTCCCCTGCGCTGACGCCGTGTTTGCGGTGGCTGTGGGGGGCGCTTGGGGCCGGGTCGGTGGACAGGGGCCTCGGCCTGGTCCGGGCCCTCATGGCTCAGGGGTGTGCGGCTGCGTAGCCGGGACAGCCCGGCTCTCAGAGGAGCAGCGGCCTTTGCCAGAGCGGGGCCCTGGGGTTTTGAACTCAGGGCTTCCAGCCTGGGCAGGCGCTCTATCACTGAGTCACGGCCCCCATCCCTTTTGCCTACGCTGACGTCCTCTGTTTCCCGCTGGGGCGGGTCTGAAGGGGTGCACGGGCCTGGGCCCCTGAGAGCGGGGAAGACGAGGCCTTGTGACCCGCTCGGGTTGGCCCCAGCCCCGAGCCTCCTGGCCTGGGCTTGGTCCCGTGTGGCGGGGAAGGCGGGCTTGAGCCGCCGCCTCTCACCCGCAAGCCGGCCGTGTGCAAGGTGGAAGGGACCCGGCTACTCTTCTCGTGCTGGGAGCACCGGACGCCGAGCGAGGGAAATCCTGACGGCTCGGGGCGGGATGGGAACACAGGCCCTTCCCAGCTCGGCACGCGCTGCCGTGTGTGTGTGCACGCGTGCGTGTGTGCGCACGTGTGCGCGTGTGCACGCGCGTGTGTGCGCGGCCTCCGCGTCTCCCTCACAGAGGCTGAGGAGGGGAAAGGCAGCCTCCGACCCCCTAGCACTGGACACGGGGCCCTGGAGTCCGGCTGCGCCACCCGCCTCCCATCCGCGCGGTGTTCGCCCCGGCCCCTCGGCCCCAGGCCGGGCTCTGAGGGCGCAGCCGGCTCTGCCATGGACTTCCTCCGATCATTTTTATTCCCGGTAACGAGCGGAGCGCCACTCCGCAGCCCGGGTGAACGTCCTGGGAGCCGTCGCTCATTAATCTTGCAGTAACCCCGTGAGCCGGGTCACGGCAGATTGATTACAGAAATAGATCCCATCAATCCCCCGCCCCGCCCCAGCCTCCCGGGCCGGCCTGGGCTCCGCCGGCCCCTCCCCGCGCCGGCCGGCCCGTCGCCTGCTCCTCGAGACGGAGGAGGCCGCGTGCGCGAGGTGCGAGCACAGGGCTGGAGCCCCGCCGGGCTCGGCCGCGGGCCCCGGCGCGTCGCCCCCTCCCCTCCGCGCTGTGTCCGTTCCCATCCCCGCCCGGGCCGCTCCTCCCCGCGGGCTGCAGGTCAAGGCTCGGGGTGACGGGGTGACTCGCTGGCGGGAGCCTGGGGAGGCCCACGAGCCCCCAGCCCCTCCCGTGACCTCCACGTGGGGAGAAAGGCCCGCTCAGGCCGACCCCCGAGAACGGAGCGGCTGGAATTCAGGCCTGTACGGAGTAATTACAGGATTAGGCAACCCCCTCGAAATTAAATGCTACCTCTCTACCTTCCAGAGCAGCCGCCCACCCCCACCGCCACCGTGTAATTATCTGGTGAATTACCCTGCAGAGGTCCCGTGGTAATTATGCCAGGAGTCAAAAGCCAGCAATTCTTCCACTCATTACCACCGAGGAATTAGCTTTCATTGTGCGAGCGGCCCGCGCCGCAGCTGGCTGAGCCGTGGTGCTCCGCCGAAGGCCTCGAACCTTCCTCCCACTCCCCAGAGCAGGCCCAGTGCAGGGCGGAGGGGCCTTAGGCCTGGTCCCGCCCCCCCCAAGACTGTCCCCCCCCCCCATCCTACAGGCCACATAGTGCCGCCCCTGGCTGTGGGCCCGCGGGCGTCCATTTCCATTGTTGTTTGGGGGACGGAGCCTGTCTGCGCCCCCCCCCCCCCGCCCCAGGGCCCTGCTAGTGCAAGGGGAGCGCCGTGTCATCCTGGGCCACGTGTCCCAGCGCGCACAGGTAGACGCGCTCCCGGGCACCCAGAGACGCCGCGCGGGGCCGCGGTCCACGCTGGAGCCCACCCCGCACAAGCGTGGGCCCGTTTCCTGCCCCAGTCTCCCCATCCGCACCATGGACTGGCAGTCAGTCCCCGGAACCGAGCGGGATTGAGCCAGTGGATACGTTTGCACCCGGCGGGGGCAGGCGGGGGGCGTCTGCAGGAGCCCTGGGCTGGGCTGGGGGGAGGTGGGGTGGCGGGGTCTGAGGCTCGGCAGCCCTCGTAGCCTCTCTGAGCCCTGGCAGAAGCGCCGTGCCCGCCCTTCCCCCCCCCCCCCGCCCGCCTCTGGAGGCCCCGTGTGAAGACCTGGCAGAGGAAATGCCGGCCGGGACCTGTACAAGCAAAGCAGGCGGGGCGTCGGGTCCCCCCTCACCCGCCCGGCGCGGCAGCCCCTCTGCGCGCGGCCGTTCCAGCCCAGGCCTGCCGACCTCCCCCCCTTCCCCACGGGCACCCCCACAGTGCCTGACGCCAGCCCCCTCCACGGGCACCCCCACAGTGCCCGGCTCCAGCCCCCCCACGGGCACCCCCATAGTGCCCGACGCCAGCCCCCTCCACGGGCACCCTCACAGTGCCCGGCGCCAGCCCCCCCACGGCACCCCCACAGTGCCCGGCGCCAGCCCCCCCACGGCACCCTCACAGTGCCCGGCGCCAGCCCCCCCCGCCCCCCCACATCACAGAGCCGGAACTCCACCTCCTTGCCGTCTGGCCACTGCCAGAGACCCCGGTGATGGGGTAGCTTTCGGGGACGAGGCGGGGGACCTGGGCCGGGCGGACCGGGCGGAGGGAGGAGGAAGGCCAGGCTTCGCCTCTCCCCTCCTCCACCGCGCCTGCCAATCGCCCGTGGCCCCTGCTGAGCCCGGCTCCTCTCCCCCCCTCCCCCCCACCGCCGCCATGGTAGTGGGGCTGAGACGCGCGGACTGAACCGGCCGCCGCTCAGTTCCAGCTGGCACAAAGAGAGTATTTTGATGTTTTCATTTCTTTCTAGTTCAATAATTCGAGAAAACACGTAGATTTGGTGCTGCTTCCATGGGGCTGAGTACGTTTCAGGACTTTGTGTGGGTTAAAAGTGCACCGGATCTGGGGCGTGCTGCCCGGGGGGGGGGGAGGGGAGGGCGGGGGGGGGGGACCGGGCGGCCCGCCTCTCCTCCCCTCCCGTTGGTGGCCCCGCCTTGTCTGTCACACCAGCTCAGGACCCTGGTGTGCAGCGCCTGGCCCAGGTCTGCCCTGGGAAGGGAGAACCCGCGACTTGGCCGGGAGCTCTCCGTGGTTCTGAATGGGGCCCCAGGAAGCCGCCCTCCTCCTCCCTCGCCATGCCTGGGGCGCCGGGGCCGTGCTCTCCATTCTGCAGCAGAGATGGGGCTCCTGGCCCAGGCCTGGGGCCCGGGGCGTCGCTGCGGGGGGCGGGGGGGGCCCGGGGCGTCGCTGCGGGGGCGGGGGGGGGGCTCGGCACGGGCGTGCTGGCCTGCGGGACGGCTGAAGGCTGCTCCCGGGGACGGCAGGTCCGCTGGAGAACATGCTGGAATGCCCAGGGTGGTGTGGGTGGCGGGAAGGCATCCCGGCGGAGGCGAGGCAGGGCTGGGTGATGGCATGGCGGGGGGAGGCCGGGGTTCAGGAGGCTGGCCAGGAGAGGGCTGGTGTTTCCGTCCCCGGTGCAGGCCCTGGCGCCATTCAGGCCAGGACCGGCGATTGCTCACAAATGGCCACCGACACAGTCTGTCCTCCCGTCTGCAAAACGTCACCCAGGTCACCCAGCTGAGAATATCGCGCCCCTCCCGGGCCTTCCCTGGGGTCCTGAGGAGCAGAACTTCCCAGCAGTTGTCAGGCTCGGAACGGCGAGGGCCGTCTGCTGGGTCGCAGGCTCCGGGCAGGCCAGGGCGGGAGCTGGGCCCGGGGGCCTGAGGGGCCGGGAGGGCAGGGAGGCGGGCCCCGTGGGCCTGGGCCAGGCCAGACCTCGCTGGTGGTGCCGAGTGCGGGTTCCACTGGCGGGCGGAGTCCGCTGTGTGGTGAGGGCTGGGAGGGAGAACACCCAGGTAAAACTGGGGTGTGTGAGAGAGGAGTTGGCGGACACCGCCCTGCAGACGCTGGTGTGGGTGGGCCTGCCGGGCCAGGGCGGGGGGCCACACCCAGACACGCCCCACGGGTTGAAGGGTCATCTTTTTCTTTCCTTCTGCAGGTCCTGGGGCTTGAACTCAGGGCCTGGGCGCTGTCCCCGAGCTTCTTGTGCTCAAGGCTGGCGCTCTACCACTTGAGCCACAGCGCCACCTCTGGGGGGGGGAAGTTTACTGGAGACGAGAGTCCCATGGAGTTTTCCTGCCTGGGCTGGGCCGGCTCTTAACCGGTCATCAGATCTCAGCCTCCGTTAGGATTACAGGCGTGAGCCACCGATGCCCGGCTTAAGGGCCATCTTTTTCACGCTTCTCAAAAATGTTCTTGGCTTCTCTACTAAAGAAAACCATGTTAATAACTCAGCCCACATCTGTCGTCTTTGTTAATAAAATCCTGCACATTCTCTCTCTCTCTCTTTCTCATTTTTCCTGTTGTTGAATGCAGGTTGGATGGAATGTTACTGTGCATCTCATTGCCTTTCTCACTCCACCATGCCTTCTAGAAAGGTCTTTAGGCGGTCAGCAGTGAGTCAAGGGCCTGTCCTCTGGGCTGCCCCGCCGCCCGCCTCCCGTCCGGTCCCGGGGTGCTCTGCCCGGCCCGGCCTCACTCCGCCTCTCAGCACACACGAGCTGCGTGGACCTGCTTGCTTCGTGGCGTCCCCTAGCGGCTCCCGGCCGTGGCCCATGCTCCGGGCCGAGCAGTTTGGGATGGACACTGACTCTGGGACATGCCCGTAAAGCCCTCAATCTTCTAGGTTTTTTTTTAAAGGGAAGTCTGCAAGCCCTGTGTGGCTGGTGGGACTCAGCCTCCTGCCATGCGGGCCACCCTGTCTTCTCATTTTCTGATTTGGGGGCCGGGCTGGGAGGGGGTGGCCGCCGGGGGCATTGCTGGGGGGGATACGGAGTGCTCTGTGCTGCCTGACCCTCCCAGGTCGGCAGGGGGCGCTCCTGGCCCACCGCAAGCCATGCGGCCACAGGACAAAGGCAGGTGGGCTGTCCCTGGGCTCCAATCTGGGGTTCACAGCTGGCTTGGAGCTGCCAGCCCGCACTGCCCCTTCCCCCCTCTCCCTCCTCCCCCCGCCCCGCCCCTGCTCCTGCTGCTGCCTGGGGTCCTTTCTCCCAAGCGTGCTCTCTCTCTCTCTCTCTCTCTCTCTCTCTCTCTCTCTCTCTCTCTCTCTCTCTCTCGCTCGCTCTCTCCCTCTCTCTCTCCTTCCCTCTGGCCTCCCCTCCCCCTGCCTAGCTCTTCAACTCCATCTGCCTTTACACCTCCACAGCCATCCCCGGCCTCGGCCTCCTTCTGTCTCAGTCAGCTGCCTGCCTCCAGCTCCTGTCTGCTTCTGACTCAGATCAGAGCTGGCAGGAGTCTCGGGCCTGGTGGTCCCTTTCCGTGTCTCTCCTGCTCGGGCCGTTTTCTCTGCTGGCCGGGTTGCTGGGTCAAGGACCACGTTATCAGACACCGGTCAGCGCGGGACAGGCACTTGCCCTCTGTGGCGTCTGCCCCGGGGGGGCCTCTCCCCGCTGCCGGCTGCCTGTCTCCCGCACCGGGCCCCGCACCGTCTGGGAACTGGGGAGCAGCAGGGCACTGGGCACGCCTGGCTGGCGGTTCACCTAGGGCACAGCTGGGCTCCTGGTGCCGGGTGCGGCGCCAGGCGGAGGGGAACCGGACTGGACGGGAGGCCCTGGCCGTCTCTGTGGCCACTTGGCTGCCCACCTGCCTGACGGCCCCCGGGCTCCCCATCCGAGTAACCGGTGCCGGGCGAGTTGTGGTCCAGCTCTGCCCAGCCTGGCCCTGGTTCCAAGGAAGTGCACGGAGAGCCCGCCCTCTGGGCTCCCGGCCTCCACCCAGGCCCCCAGGCCGTGGGGTGGGCGAGAGTCGCAGGCCCTGTTGCGGGCGGGTGGCTGGGGCCCAGGGGGCCGGGAGCTGCTGCCGGGCCGGGGAGTGACCCTTGCCCTGGGTGGGCCGCTGCTGCGACCCAGGAGCACTGGGGGCCTCCGTCATTGGTCCAGCTCTGGATCGGGAAGGCCCCTGGGGCAGCCGAAGGCAGGCGCCAAGGTGGAGGACAGGCAGCGCGGGAGGCTGGGTGCAAAGCCCAGGGAGAGCGGGGCGGGGCTGGGGGCGGGGCAGGGGCGGGGCAGGAGGACGGCAGTCACAGAGCCTCGAGGACAGTCGCTTGCTGCAAGGGTGGACAGCGGTGGACCGTCTGACAGCCCACAGAGGAGCCGAGCTCGGCAAAGCCGGCGGGGGCCTGCTGCGACTTGCTTCTCGGCTAGAGAGTGGGGTGGTCCTGAGGGCTGAGGGCCCTGGGCTGTGAGGGCTGTGGGCTCCGAGGGCCGTGGGCTGTGAGGGCCGTGGGCTCCGAGGCCCGTGGGCTGTGAGGGCCATGGGCTCTCAGGGCCGTGGGCTCTCAGTGCCGTGGGCTCTCAGTGCCGTGGGCTCTCAGTGCCGTGGGCTCTCAGTGCCGTGGGCTCTCAGGGCCGTGGGCTCTCAGTGCTGTGGGCCGTGAGGGCCGTGGGCTCTCAGTGCCGTGGGCTCTCAGTGCCGTGGGCTCTCAGTGCCGTGGGCTCTCAGTGCCATGGGCTCTCAGTGTCGTGGGCTCTGAGGCCCAGTGCTGGAGGTGGGAGGACACGCTGCCCTCGAGGCCCTTGTCTGGGCAGGTCTGTGTTCAGGAAGCCTGCCGTCGGCAGGCAGTGGGCCCGCCCCGTTCCAGCCTCTGAGTCCCGGCAGCCGGGAGGCTGAAGTCCTGGAGACTGGGGGTCCTGCGGGCGTGGACTGTGAGGGTGAGGGCCTGTGGAGAGCATGCTGCTGGGGGGCCCTGCCCCTTCCTCCAGGGCGTGGCCTGGGCCTTCTGCTGCCTTCTCCAGGCCATGGACTCTGTGGCTGCCCTCATGTGGCCGCGTGGAGCAGCTAGGGAAGCCTCCCCGGCAAGGGTGGCACTGAACGTTGCATCCTTAGCGCTCGCTCGCTCGCTCACCGCTTCCTCCTCCTCTTCTTCCTGTCCCGCCCCCTGCCCTCTGGGCGCCCGCTGCCCTGGCTTCTGCTCTCCATCTTGTGCCGTCTTGTTTGTGGGCTACCGTGGGTCCTTCCCGATGGACGGAGCCCCGTGAGGACTCTGTGGACTCACTGACCAGCAGGGCGGGCGGCCCCCCTCCCTGTCGGAGTGACTGAATGCCCACAGAGGGACGTGGCCAGCCGCCCTTCGGGTGTGACCGGCTTGGGGGCCACGGGACATGGCCCTGCGACTCGACAGCCGCTGCTGAAGGGGCTGGCAGAGGGGTCTCGCCAGGGCCAAGTCAGAACGGAGGCCCCAGTGCCAGGCGGCTGAAGGCCCCGTCCACGATGCCGTCAGATGTACTTAGCTGCTTGTGTTTTTGGTATGTCTGAGGGTCCTCTGAGCGCAGGGGGCCGGGCCCGGGTGTGGGCGGGGACTCGGTGGGTGTGGGCGGGGCTCCACCTGGGGGCGGGCAGGGCCCCAGGGAGGAGCACAGGGCTCAGCCTCTGGACCTCCAGAGTGGTCTCGGGCGGTCTCAGGATGGGGCTTCGGGACAGGCCTGGCTGTGCTGCGTGGCTGTTTGTGGACAAAACCAGGACACTGGCTTTTGCTGTCTTTGGGTTTTTTTTTGTCCTGTGAAATGAGATTAAGAAAACCCGAGGCTCTGGAGGGGACCGCGGTCCGCCTTGCCGCCCCCCCCCCGAGCTCGGCCCCTCGGTGCGTGCCCTCTCCCCTCCCGCTGCCGGCGGACACTGCCGTCTCCACCGCAAGTCTGCGCTGCTGCGCGGGCCCCGCGGCTCTTGCCGACAGCCCCGCATTTTAAAGGAAGGGCACACGCTCAGAACTTTGAGGGTCGAATCGTGAAGAAATTCACTAATTGCCGAGCGTAGCTACTTTCCCTCTGATCTTTTCTTTTTCCTCCCCGAGTAGGGAAGCCGCCACCATGAGAACAGACGGGTCCCCGCGGGTCCCCGGCTTGCCCCAGCCATCCAGCCCACCCTTCCCACGACCACAGGCGAGGAACGGGGCCCCGAGAGGCCGGTGGCACGCCGTGGGGGCTGCACGCGGTTCACGCCGGCCGCCGGCAGGGCGGCCGTGTGTGCAAGAACTGCCCGTCGGGGGGCCTCGTCCAGACACAGTCGCGGCCAGCAGAGCCCCTCCCTCGCCCGCGCCCTGCTGGTGTCTCAGTCTGGCCGGCTGGGGCGTACCTGGAGGGCGGGCGCCGGGGTCAGGAGCGCGTGACCCGGCGCTGGCGAGCCCGAGGCCGAGGGCCGTGCCTGGGCGCTCTGGTCGCAGGCCTGCGTGCGCCGTCTTCCGGGCGCCACGTGGCGCCGGGCAGCACGTCCACGCCGGTGACCGGGAAGAGGACGTCTGTGAGGCCCGGCTCGAGTGGCAAGAGCTGGCTGTGGCGGCCCTCCCTCCGCCCGAGCCCTCTGCACGCTTAACTGGGAGGACGCCAGGCCGGGCCAAGGAAAGCAGAGATCGAATTGGAAACACGGAGCAAAGGGGGCTGCGGGTGTGGCTCGAGTGGCAGAGTGCGGTCCTGAGTTCAAAACCCTACGCCACGTAACACCAAAACTCAGGTCATTTGGGGTCCTTTCACCCGGCCCCTGGGGGCAGCTGTGCCGCTGGGGGGGGCCCCCTGTGTGCCAGCGGGGGGGGCTGCACCCTGTCCTCCTCAGGTTCCTCCTGGGCCTCTGCACCCAGCCCAGGCCTGCAGGGGCCGGACCCAGGGGTGCCCAGGCAAAGTGCGGCCTCCCCTCCCCCTCCCTCCCCGCGGGTCCCCCTCCCCCGCAGGCTCCCCCTCTGACAGGCACCTCATTAGCAGAATCTCTGTAAATAACGCCGGGGAGTTAGAGTTACAACAGGGTAGCTCATTAAAGCACTTCGCTCGTCTCACTTCCCAATTAGTGTTTCTGCCGAGCAGCTGCCAGGACTTCCGTGACAGGGCACCGTGGGCATGTCGAGGCCGGGCAGGGCGGGGGGGGCCGGGGAGCCGTGGGCAGCCTGGGTCGCGGCTCTGGGCGGCACGGGAGCTTCTTCGCCCCTCCAGCGAGCAGGAGGGAGCCACAGTGCTGGACTAGGTCCTCCGGGCTGCCCCCCCCAGGAGGGGTGGGCAGGTGGGCGCGTGGGCCACAGCCTGGAGGGGGACTCAGCCTCGGGCTGGGCTGGGTGGGCAGCTCCATCTCTGCCCTCCACCCTTGTATGGGCCACATCCCTACAGTGCTGACAGCCCTGGCCCCCACCCAGCCACGCCCCCAAAACTCACCTCCCGTGGCCCCCCACCCCAGCCACGCCCGCAAAACTCACCTCCCGTGGCCCCCCCACCCCAGCCACGCCCCCAAAACTCACCTCCCGTGGCCCCCCACCCCAGCCACGCCCCCAAAACTCACCTCCCGTGGCCCCCACCCCAGTCACGCCCCCAAAACTCACCTCCCGTGGCCCCCCACCCCAGTCACGCCCCCAAAACTCACCTCCCGTGGCCCCCCACCCCAGCCACGCCCCCGGCCCTGCCGCAGCCAGAGAGGAGGAAAAGACTGCCGAACGACCGGCGGGCTGTCCCCAAGATGAGTCAGCTAGGCGACAGCTTGTTTTTTGCTGGTACTGGGACTTGAACTCGGGGTCCGTGTGCTGCCCCTTCGCCTTTCTCACTTCAGGTGTGTGTGTGAGCCCTGGAGCCGCAGCTCCACATCGAGCTCTTTGGCGGTTACGTGGAGATAAGAGCCTCACAGACAGCTCAGGCTGGCTTCGAACCTCCGTCCTCGGATCATACCCTCCTGAGTGGCTAGGATCACAGGCGTGGGCTACCGAGGTTGGGCTCGGGAGACGTTTCAGGGGCCCGTCCCGGGTCACACAGCGGGCCGGGCCTGTGTGGGCTGCGTGTGTCCCCCGGGAGGCTCTGGGCCGGGCGCACGCGGTGGGAGCCAGGCCCGGCCTCGGCCTTCGGAGGAGCACGGGCCCCTGAGCGGGCTGAGCGGGCTTCCTTTGTCTGTCGCTCTGGCTCCAAGCTTCCGGCTCCGCTTTGGGACGGAGCGGCTGATCTCTCCCGATTTCTCTCCCTCTTGCTGAATCAATAGCCTTGCTGGGCAAGGCTGAAAATGAAATTTACATTCAATGGTTTCCATGACAACCGTGGTGCTGGCCGGTTTCTCCTGCTCTGGGGTACGGAGTCTCCCCCGTGAGGAGAGCCTCAGCACCCCTGCCTTGTGGCCAGGGTTCTAAGCGGAGCCAGGAAGATCAGGCCCTTGACCCCCCGCTTTTTGGGCTGTGCTCTGGGGGGGGGAGGGCAGCATGTCACAAGAGGAAATTGGGGGCAGCGCAGGAATCCCCACAGCCAAGGCACAGACCCGATGGTGTCTCCAACCACGGGCCTTGGGGACCACTCGCGCCATGGCAAGAGCACCGCGGCCTGGGTAGGGGTCCCCAGTCTCTATTGTGCCGCCACCTTCACCGTAGGGGTGTCACCACTGCTCCCCTCGACTGCTGCCTCAATCCTTCCTCATCCGCACCCGGAGCCCCCGTGCCATCCCCCCACCATCCCCCAGTGTGAGCCGCTGCTGGGCGTGGCCCGGGTCACGTGGCCCCCGGTCCGGTGCGGCGCGGGGCGGCACCCACGGCTTCCCGGGTGTGCGCGGTCCGGGAGCAGCCTCCCCTCTGGCCTGCGGCGCCCGGGTGCAGGGTGCAGTCTGCCTGTGGGCACGCGTGGGTGGCTCCGTGGCTTCTGCAGATAGCGTGGCTGGTCCTCGGGGAGGAGGGGCCCGGGGTGTTCTCCTGCAGCGGCACCGGTGGCCAGGGAGAGCGTGGCGGGCCTCGGGCCGGACGCCGCGGGAGCCGTGGCGAATCGGTGGAACGGCCCCCTCGACGGTGGCCGCGTGGAGCGTTCCGCTTCTCTGAAGCGAATACTCACTGTAGTAAGTCTCTGGCCAAAGATTTCCATTTTCTACCCGTGTCCCTTGGTCACAGAGTTCGCATGCCCGGGGGAGCCGTCCTCCGGGGACCCCCAGCTCTGAGGCCCGTGTGCCCCCCACCCCGCGGGGGGAGCCGCCCCTGCCACCCAGGGCCCGGCCCGGCACCCCAGCGGGGGGGAAGGAGCCGCCCTGCTCCCCGCGGGAAGCTATGGAGAGCCGGGGAAGGAGGGGGGGCGGCAAAGGCGGAGGACGGGGCGGGAGCGGCCATGGCCGGGTGCCCACGCCCCCCGGGGGAGCGGAGCGTGGCGGGCTGGGCGGCCTGGGCCTCTCCCGCCCCGTCCTCTTCTTTGTCCTCCGTTTCCTCCTCTTCTCCCTGTCCTTCCCCTTCCTCCTCCCCGCACAAGCCATTTTGAGGTGCTTAGCACGGCTGGGGGATTGTCACTTTCCAATTTCCATTCTAAGAGCCACTGGTGGTACCTGCTGAGATGGCGTCTGCGGTGTGTCCCCCCCCCCCCCCCCGCCTCTGAGTGGCCCCAGCCCTCTCCCCCTCCCTCCCCCCGGAGCCCCCCCCTCCCCCCGCCGGCCTGGTGCTGGTGGTCCTTTGCCTGTCACCTTCCCGGGCTGTGGCGGTGCTCTGCCTCGTGTGCGTGTGTGTGTGTGTGTGTGTGTGTGTGTGTGTGTGTTAGTGGTGTCCCGGGACGCCTGGTGGCCTCTGGCCCTGACATCGGGGTGGGGGTGTGGAGCGAGCCCAGCTGGCCCCGCCTGTGTGTCCCCGCCCCGGGGTCACGTGGGGTGAATACGCAGAACGGGACCGGCGGTTCTAGCTGGCCCCGCCTCCCAGCCTTGAGACCACGTGTGGCCAAGATGGCGCCCGGTGGTGAACCCGGAGGCGGTCCTGTGGGCTGTGACGTAGATTAGGCCGCCTCTTAGGATGGGTCCCTCGGCCCTCCACCCTTGACGGACAGCTCAGGCTCCCTTCACCGTCCCTCCATAGGTGCACGTACACCCCTCCCCCTCCGGCCGCTTTAAAGCCAAAGCTCCTCCCACTAAAGACCGTGCGCAGACCCTCTCCCGGGCTGTCTGATCGTCCTCCGGCGGGGGGGGGGGGGGCTGGGTGCGGGCGGTCCTTCGACTCTTCACCTTTTCTTGGCCCGCCTCGGTCGTCGGGGCGCGCTTCCCCGCCTCCCGCTGGCCAGGAGAGCGCTGGGGGCGAAGGACCCCCGGGGGGGGGGGGGCCATCTTGCTGGTGTTCACTTCCCCATTGAGCAGCGGCCAAGCACAGGAAGTACCCAAGGCGGAGCTCGGAGGAAGGGGTGGAGCCTGGAGGTGGGACCTTACACCCACGCGTGCAGACGCACTGTGCGCTCACGTTCCCTGTAGGGCTGTGTGTGCACACTGCTGCAGAGGGAGAGGAGGGCACTCACGCCTGGAAGCCTGGGAATGGGTGTTCTGCCCTATTTACATGGTTTCTGTAAATAGAAGGAAAACATACATATTCATCATAGGTTTAAAGTCAGTGACACACATAGGAAGTCGTATGAAGAACACATACAGAATCTCACAGCAAGCATTCCTGCTCCCTCCCGGGCAGGGAGGGGGGGCCCGCAGGGGCAGGGAGGGGGGGCTGGCACGGGCAGGGAGGGGGGCCGGCACGGGCAGGGAGGGGGGGAGGGGCCCGCACGGGCGGGGGGGGGGGGCTGCACAGGCGGGGGGGGCCCGCAGGGCTCCCCAGCCCCTCCTCCTACGCCCCTCCGTCTCCCCCGCCTCGCCTGGGCCTGGTCTCAGCCTCTCGTGATTTTGGCTGCATGGGGGAGGGGAACCCCAGTGTTTTGTGTTTCCGTCTGCGGTCTGGTGACTAGGAAGCGGAGCTTCTCTTCGTAGGACGACGGGCCCCGGGGGCTTCCCGTCTCCCGCGGGCCTGGGGTCTTGGCTGGTGGTGGCTGGCAGGGCCTTGGCTCCTTGGGGCACCCGTCCCTGGTATTTGCCGCAGTCTCTGGAGGTGAAGGTCTGTTGAGGCGTCATCTGGCTGCTGGGGAGGCTGAACGTCAGGAGGTGGCCTTTCCAGGCCACCTGGGGGCAGAACATTCCAGAAGGCCTCTCCTGAGCAGCCGTCAGCCACGTGGGCGGCTGAGACTGGGAGGCCGGAGGTTCCGGGCCAGCCCGGGAAGAGACGTTTGAGAGACGCCGTCTCGGTGGCAAGAAGCTAGAGATGGCAGCACAGAGGACAGCTGTGTTTTCCATTTTGTTTGTCGGTTGCTATTATCTTAAATTCCGTCCTGCTGTGCGCCTCCCCCGTGAACTTGCAGGACCAGCGCGTCACGTTCTTCGGGCGGGGTATTCTGTTTTGTCTTCTGTTTGGGGGCTGCTTGCTTGTGGGGCGTGGGATCGAGCCCAGGGCCTCTCTCGGGCTGGGCGCTGCTCTGCCACTTGAGCCTCATCCTTCTTCGGGCCGGCTCCTTCCAAGATGGAGCCGCGCGCGGTGCCCAGACTCGCCCGCGCCGCCGTCCCGTTGGCTCGTTCCTCTGCCTCCAGGGTGGCGCGGCCCCCACAGCCGCGATGAAAGGCGTCGGTGGAGAGGGACTCTCCTCCACTTCCATCCCCGGGCTGGCCGTGAACCCGGAGCCTGTGGGTTCCAGGAGGGAGCCGCCTCTCCCGGCCTCCTCTCTGAGACGTGAGATGAGCGTGTGGACGGTCGTGGAGATTTATTAGACTCCCGAGGCGCCCACTGGGGGGGCTGGCTGTCGGGATCCGTGGGATGCCTTTCTCTCAGTTTTCTCCCGGGCCTCGCTTTAGGGACAGCTACTGCTGCCTTGTGTGGCCGGCGTCTGGGGGTGGTTGCGAATCTCTACGGAACGTTTGGCGCTACCGGCCTCCTTCTCCGTCACGGCAACCCTTTAAGACTGCAAGGCGCGCCCGGCCCCTCGCCGCCCGCGGCCGGGGCTCTGTCCGGTCCGGTGCAGTCGTCGATGCCGCAGCTTGCTGGCGGATCCCTTCCCGGTCGATTTCAGCCCCGCCTGGGTCTCGCGTCTCGGCGGCTGCTCTGGGCTCGGTGTTTAGACTGTTTAGACGTGTATTTGCATTTCCTGGGGGGGGGTGTGGGGCGTCCCAGGCAGGGAGCCGTCCGCCACACCCCTCCCCGCTCCCGGCGGGCGGTCCCCTCGCCGCTGGCTGGCCCACGGTCCCCACGCCCCCCCGGCTGGGGCTCTGAGCAGGCGCCCTTCTCCCTTCACCGCGGCCCTTGGAGCGGAAGCGCGCGAGGCCGGAGGCAGGAGGCAGGAGGCAGGAGCCCCCGCCCGGCCCTCGGTGTTGAAGCCGTTTTCCCAGGTCGGGCCTCGCTTTTTCCCTGAGTGGCCACGGCCCACGATCCACAATCTTCCTACCCACGCCTTCCACCCAGGGTCAGGGTCGTATCTGACCTCCCCACACATGACAGCTTCCGTTGAGGGATGTACACACGCGTGTGCACACACACGCACACACGCGCGCACGCACACACACACAGCCTTTCCCCGCTGAGGAAGTGAGGTGCTCCACTGTCTTGCAGAGGGGAGCACTGTGCATGGAAACGTCATTGTGTGCAAGGAGACCGCACTAGAGGTGCCAGGCAGAGCGTGAGGTCTGGGCCGCTCTCCGCCCGGCTCGCTGCGGTTCCGGGGCGCGTGCGTCTGCTCTGTCCGTGCCCAGCTGTTGTGTTAATGGTGTGGCGCCCGCTCGCCCTTCGCGCCCCGCCCAGCCCTGCGGCCTGCCGCTCCTCAGACCCGGGAGCAGACGCGGACGCAGCCGCTCGCGTGTCCGCAGGGCCGGCTTCTCCCGTGACGCGGCGGGCGGCGTCCTCCCGTGGGGCTGCTTCGGGGGTGTCCGGGGTGCACCAGGGGGGCGAGCGCCCACCCCGCGCCCGCTCGTAGACTCCACCCGTCCCTGGTGCTCACCGGTGCGCGTGTGTGCTGGTGGAACGGCGTGAACGAAGGGCCGCACACGCTGCCCTTTGCTCAGGGCTGGCACCCTACCGCTCGAGCCGCGCGGCGCTCCGGCCGTCGGTGGGTTCCTTGGAGCCAAGAGGCGCGTGGACGCCCCGGCTCGGGCTGGGCTTCCAACCGGGGCCTCCGACCCCGGAGCCGCTGGGGTGGCAGGCGTGAGCCGCAGCAGCCGGCTGCTTCTGGTCCCGTGTGTGTGTGTGTGTGTGTGTGTCGGTGACAGCTCACACTCGCCCCCCCGCCCCCCATTCTCCATAACAACCGCCGGCCGTGAGTCCTGCTCCCCCGATACTGCAATCACTGCGCTCTCTTCCGTGTCTTCCCGTCAGTGCTCCTCACGCGCGGTCTCGGGGCGTCTCGCGGGCCGTCTGCGCCCGCTTGTTCCTTCCACAGACGGGAGGTGGGGGGCTGGGCCGCGGTTGGGTTCTCTCGCTCACGCCCCATCCCTGTTCTACTGAGATCTGCCTCCTCCCAAGGCTTTTGTATTTTCCGAGGCGAGCACTCTTGCCGCTAGGCCATATCCCCAGCCCCGGCTTTTGTATTTTCCCGGTCACATTTGCTTAGATTTCTCCCTTGCCACGCTTCGATCGCATCTCAGCCGGCGTTCCAGGGCTGTGATGACACCTGCAGGGTGACAGCAGCTCCAAGGGGCTCACTCTGCCCCGGCCGCTGCCCCACACCGGGCCTGGGGCCTCACACACACACGCGCGCACACACACACACACACACGTGCCCAAGGCCCAGCATGGTCTCTTGGTTTCTTCTGCCTCATGGTTTTCTGCTGGCTTCTCACCCTCTGCCCCATGCGGGGCACAGGACCCAGTGCGGGTTTGGCCGGCAGGGGGGCGGGGCGGGTGGGGGGTCGGGGCCGGGACGGGACCTTGTTTGCACTGAATTATCCCTTCCTCCAAGAACCTGCCAGCCGCCTCTCTACTTCTGGCTTTGCACGGACCCACGGTGGCCTTTGTGCCCTGCAGCCACGCCGTGTGTTTTGCTAAGGTCTTCCTGGCTTTGCTCCTGGGCAGAGGATACTCTCCCTCCCCTCCCTCCCTCCCTCCCCCTCCCTCCCTCCCTCCCTCCCTCCCTCTCCTCCCTCCCCTCCCTCCCTCCCCCTTCCCCCACCTCCTCCCTGGCCTTGGCCCTGGGCTGTAACAGGCTGAACTTTTTCTCACAGGTTTTCTAGGTGAGCAACTGTATCATCACAAACACTGAGAGCTCGTTGTTCTGCTTTCTTTCCAGAGGCTTCCTGCTCGTTCCTTGTCTGGGTGCCGGGCTCAGCGCGGGGTCGCAGTCGTGGAGTGCTGGGGGCTGTGCTTCTACCTGGTGGTCGGTGTTTCCCAGAGCCATGGTGGGTAACGGGACCCCGTGATGTTGAGTTGCCTTCCACGTCTGCGTCACGTCCCATTCGTCATAACTCGTTACTCATCCGTGGCTCTAATTTATTAATTTTAGAAAACTCATTTTTTGGCGGTACTAAAGGTTTGAGCTCAGGGCCTCGTGTTTGCTCAGTTTCTTCGCTCACCTTGCTTCCTTGCATCCGGAGCTCCGCCATGTGAACCACACCTCTAGCCCAGCTTTTTTGCTGGTTGCGGGTGTCTCGAAGACGTTCCTGCCTGGGCTGGCTTTGGATACTCTTCTCCCGATCTCAGCCTCTCGGGTATCTGGGATTACAAGCACAAGCCTGGAAGAGCCTGGGTGCCCTGAGAATTCATTCTCTCTCTCCCTCCCCCACCCCTCGCTCTCTCTTTGCCAGTCCTGGGCCTTGGACTCAGGGCCTGAGCACTGTCCCTGGCTTCTTTTTGCTCAAGGCTAGCACTCTGCCACTTGAGCCACAGCGCCACTTCTGACCATTTTCTACCTATGTGGTGCTGGGAATCGAACCCAGGGCTTCGTGCATACGAGGCCAGCGCTCTACCGCTGAGCCACATTCCCAGCCCTGCTTTGAGAAATTCTTAATGTGATATGCCGATTTATAAATCTTTCTATTTCTTAGATTTCCTTGTTTGGTTCTCTAAGAAGGAGGTGGTAAACTTCGCATCTCCTTCAGTGCTCTCAAATTTATAAATATGAAAATGTGAGCAACTTCTTGTGAGCAACTCAAGTGAAAAACCAAACAAATTAGAAACGACCAAACGATGCACAGCAATGAGGCCTGAGCTCACGCGGGCCTCTGACCCTCCAAGGCTTACGCGCCGAGCTGGGGAGGTGGAAACTCAATCCGGACACGGCGTGGGATCTTTAGGGCGAGACTGGATTAGGCTAGTCCCAGGGCACAGAGGGCGCAGGGGTACCTCACGTCGGGAATTACACCCCTCCCTAGCCGGGGCCCAGGCGGCCGGGGCCTGGTTAGAGCCACACCCTGCCAGTGTGTCTGGCCTCCCAGCCTGGGAACGGAACAAGCTGCTTCTTTTTTTTTTTTTTTTGGCCAGTCCTGGGCCTTGGACTCAGGGCCTGAGCACCATCCCTGGCTTCTTTTTGCTCAAGGCTAGCACTCTGCCACCTGAGCCACAGCGCCGCTTCTGGCCATTTTCCATATATGTGGTGCTGGGGAATCGAACCTAGGGCTTCATGTGTAGGAGGCAAGCGCTCTTGCCAGTAGGCCATAGTCCCAGCCCCAAGCTTCTTCTTTATAAAGCAGCCCGCCTCAGGTCTTTCATGACAGTAATGAAAAATGGCCTAATACAAATGAAAACTTATTTATGAGCAGCTGCCAAATGGATGCATACATTTATTTGAGGACAAAAATGCATTTATTTGGAATAGAAGAAAAGACTGAAAGCAACAGAGAGATAGCAAAGAGCTCTCCAAGACAGACTCTATAATAGAAGCAATTAAAAAAAAACTCTAGGATTAATATATATAAACATATACGTAAACCTTAAAAATGGAACTGCAAATACACTCCAACTGTTCTCAAAGGTTAGCTCTGAATGATTAGGATGAAGCTGGGAGAAGCATAATTAGTAGCGGGAACTTTCACGTGTGACTCTGCGCACTGCTGAATCGACTCGCTATTCTGCGGAGAAAATACAGCTTTATACAGATCGCCTCTGGTTTTTAAAACAGATTAAAAAAATAAAATAAAAAGATCACAGTAGCCGCATCTTGCAAACGCAAAGCAAGTAAAACTAGAAATTAACAAGAGGCTTGCAGCCCCAACTCTATCCACTTGGAAGTCTAAAAACAAAGCTAAATTATGTGAATTAAACAATAAGTTAAAGTGAGTTATCAACTGTTTAGAGGTACAGAGCAGTGAAGCCACTACATTAACCCCCAGGACACGGCCTGACGGGCTTTCGGAGGGCCCTGGGGCGGCCTTCCGTGCACTCACTGGGAGAGAGGAGACGGGGAAGAACCGAGCACCCAGCACCGAGCACCCCCTCCGCAGCCGGGAAACAGACGCCACGGGGGCCTAAAGAAAGCCGAGGACGGAACTGCACAGGGAAAAGGAACACAAACCAACGGAGGGGGCAGAAATCGGAATGGACGGAAGAGCACGACGGCAGACTCCAGCCACGCGATCCGGCGATCCTCCTTCCAACGCAACGGTTCACCTCCGGGAAGCCAGCCGCTGGGCGGGGGGGGGGCCCGCAGACCCGCTGCCCGGCTCCCCCGAGCCCCCGGCCGCCCCCCCAGCCCGGGGCCGGCCTCGGCGGGAGTGGGGGAGCGGAGAACGACATTTCCCAGCTGGCCTTGCGGCAGGTGGTGCGGCAGGTGTGTGCCGGCGGCGGGAGGCCGGGGCTCTGCCAGGGCCGGGCGGGAAGAGGGCTGGAGAGGTCTGGCTCCTCTCTCCTCAGCCGGACTCGCGCTTCCGTCTTAGCCAGTCACTGTGGGGCAGCTCGAGGGGGGGGCCGGGGGCGGGGGGGGGGGCGGGGGCCGCACCTGCGACCCTCGCCGCTCAGGAGGCTGAGCCCTGCCATCCCGGCTCAAGGCCCGCTCCCCCCACAGCATGACACTCCTTTCTGGTCAGTCGCAGGGCTTGAACCCGGGGCCGAGCGCTGGCCCCGAGCTTCTTTGGCTGAAGGCTAGCACGCTAGCACGTTGGTGAATGGGCG
Source organism: Perognathus longimembris pacificus (assembly GCF_023159225.1). Classification (NCBI taxonomy): domain Eukaryota; kingdom Metazoa; phylum Chordata; class Mammalia; order Rodentia; family Heteromyidae; genus Perognathus; species Perognathus longimembris. The sequence goes on from NC_063170.1 coordinate 71,637,076, forward strand.
ATAGAGGAGTCTCACGGGCCTTTCTGACCAGGGCTGGCTTTGAACCGTGACCCTCGGGTCTCAGCCCCCGCGTGGCTGGTGTGACAGGCGTGAGCCCGGCGTCCAGTGCGGCTCCGGTTTCGAATTATTCACGGAAAAGCTGGA
>NC_063170.1:71637719-71655185 GCF_023159225.1 Perognathus longimembris pacificus
GGGGAGGACCTGGAGTGGGGTGGAGGACACTTGAGCGCTCGCAGGCCCCAGCCGCAGGGGCGCTGCATGGAGCCGCCGGGGGCCCTGAGTCCAGCCCTGCCGTCCCCGCCCTGCTGGGGGCCCCACGCCCCGGGTCCCCGGCCCCAGCACAGCCCCTGGAGTCCCAACTGCTCCCTCTGGGCCCTCCGGCCTCCCCCAGCCTCGGCCCTCCGCCTGTGCCCCGGCTCCGCCCGTGGTCGGGCTGCGTCCTGGCAGCCGCGATTGTTTGGTAATCGACATCCGCGTCTCGACACAGACACGCGTGGCCCTGCCCCGCGGGCCCGGCCAGCTCGCCTCAGCTTCCCTGCGCCCAGAGCCTGTGCTGTCCACGCGTGGGGCTCACCGTCCAGTGTGGGGCTCGCCGTCCACGTGTGGGGCTCCCCGTCCACACGTGGGGCTCCCCGTCCACACGTGGGGCTCGCCGTGCACTGTGGGGCGCACTGCCCACAGGCTCTCTCGTGTCTGATCTTAACTCTCTGGGCCTTGGGGAGAGGAGAGGGCGGGAGGAGGGAGGAGGAAGGAGGGAGGAGGGGGGTGTGGGGGGTGGGGGCTGGGGGGCGGGGGGCAGTGGTTTCCAGGTGGCAGTGAGGGCTCAGGCGTCTCTCCCTGTCCGGGCTCAGGAGCTGGCCCGCGCTGTCGCTGGCCCAGGCCGGGAGGGGACGCACCCCTCTAGCTGGGGACACACCCCTTCAGCTGGGGACACGCCCCTTCAGCTGGGGATGCACCCCTTCAGCTGGGGACACGCCCCTCTAGCTGGGGACACACCCCTTCAGCTGGGGACACACCCCTTCAGCTGGGGACACGCCCCTCTAGCTGGGGACACACCCCTTCAGCTGGGGACACGCCCCTTCAGCTGGGGACACGCCCCTCTAGCTGGGGACACACCCCTTCAGCTGGGGACACACCCCTTCAGCTGGGGACAACGCCCCTTCAGCTGGGGACACGCCCCTCTAGCTGGGGACACACCCCTTCAGCTGGGGACACGCCCCTTCAGCTGGGGACACGCCCCTCTAGCTGGGGACACACCCCTTCAGCTGGGGACACGCCCCTTCAGCTGGGGACACGCCCCTCTAGCTGGGGACACACCCCTTCAGCTGGGGACACACCCCTTCAGCTGGGGACACGCCCCTGCAGCTGGGGACACGCCCCTCTAGCTGGGGACACACCCCTTCAGCTGGGGACACGCCCCTCTAGCTGGGGACACGCCCTCTAGCTGGGGACACGCCCCTCTAGCTGGGGACACACCCCTTCAGCTGGGACACGCCCCTCTAGCTGGGGACACGCCCCTTCAGCTGGGGACACGCCCCTTCAGCTGGGGACACACCCCTTCAGCTGGGGACACACCCCTTCAGCTGGGGACGCGCCCCTCTAGCTGGGGACACACCCCTTCAGCTGGGGACGCGCCCCTTCAGCTGGGGACGCGCCCCTTCAGCTGGGGACGCGCCCCTCTAGCTGGCCCGGCACCCGGGAGCCCCAGTGCGGCCGCCTTGCGCTTCCGGGTGCCATGGCGGGGCTGAGGCCCGAGGCCTCTGTGTGGCGGCAGCGACCCACCCGCCCTGGGGCACCAATGCTGCAGCCAGACAAGATGGCCGCCAACCTGCTCCCCACCACGGCGGGCCAGACGGCCGGGAGGGAGCGGCGCCCCCCGCCCCCCGCCCCCCACCCCCCGCCCTCGGAGGAGGGTGCGTCAGGATGTATGGGGGACTCAGCACTGAGCACAATGCGTTCTTCCTGACCCCACCTCCACCTCCCGCCACACCCGCACACACCCGCGCACACACCCGCACACACCCGCACACCCGCACACACCTGCGCACACCGGCAGACACCCGCACACACCTGCGCACACCAGCAGACACCCGCACACACCCGCACACCCGCGCACACCTGCACACACCCACACACACCCGCACACACCCGCACACACCCGCGCACACCTGCACACACCCGCACACACCCGCACACCCGCAGACACCTGCACACACCCAGACACCCGCACACACCCACACACACCCGCACACACCCACACACACCCCCACGCATCCGCACACACCCGCAGACACCCGCACACACCCACACACACCCCCACGCATCCGCACACACCCGCAGACACCCGCACACACCCACACACACCCCCACGCATCCGCACACACCCGCAGACACCCGCACACACCCACACACCCACGCACACCGGCACGCACCTGCAGACACCCCACACACCCACACACCCGCGCACACCCGAGCACACCCGCGCACACCCGCGCACACCCGCACACACCCGCACACACCCACACAACCGCACACACCCGCAGACACCCGCACACACCCGCAGACACCCGCACACACCCACCCACCCGCACACACCCGCACACACCCGCACACACCCACACACCCGCACACACCTGCAGACACCCGCACACACCCGCAGACACCCGCACACACCCACACACCCACGCACACCGGCACGCACCTGCAGACACCCACACACCCACACACCCGCGCACACCCGCGCACAACCCGCGCACACCCGCACACACCCGCAGACACCCGCACACCCGCGCACACACCCGCACACACCCACACACCCACGCACACCGGCACGCACCTGCAGACACCCCACACACCCACACACCCGCGCACACCCGCACACACCCGCACACACCCGCACACACCTGCACACACCCGCACACACCCGCGCACACCCGCACACACCCACAGGACACCCGCACACACCCCCACGCATCCGCACACACCCACACACCCGCACGCACCCGCACGCACCGCGCGCACCCGTGCACACCCGCGCACACCCGCGCACACCCGCACACCCGCACACACCCGCACAGCACCCGCACACACCCGCACACACCCGCACACCCGCGCACACCCGCACGCACTCGTCTAATGACCTCGCTCAGCTGCCTTCAGGAGGAAGCCCGGTGTCTGCGGTTTACGTAATTGCAGACATAATTCGCATACAGCAAAACGCGCCCCCCTCTAAGGCTGAGTTTTGACCAACGAGGTCAGCAGGAAAGCAGACACGCCCACCGCACCCCCAAAATGGGCCGGGTGCGCCTCCCGGGCCCCGCAGTGCAGGGTGGGCGTCCCGCGGGACCCGTGCGGCTTCCTCCAGGCTGGAGACGCCGCGATCCGCCTCCGTCAGGCGGGACCCGAGCCCCCGCGATCCGCCTCCGTCAGGCGGGACCCGAGCCCCCCGCGCTCCCCTCCGTCAGGCGGGACCTGAGCCCCCGCGATCCGCCTCCGTCAGGCGGGACCCGAGCCCCCGCGCTCCCCTCCGTCAGGCGGGACCTGAGCCCCCGCGATCCGCCTCCGTCAGGCGGGACCCGAGCCCCCGCGCCCGCCCACCCGCCCACCGCGTGCGCGGTCACTCACGCCACGGAGCAGCCGCGGCCTGCAGGGGTTCGTCGTCGGGTTTGTGGGGGCTCATTCACCCGCCCCAGAACCCTGCCTTTGGGGTGCAGAGTCCTCTGCAGTCAGACAAACACGAGCCGCCCCGGCGTGGAGCGGGGCCTCCGCCCCTCCCAGCGTCCCGACCCCCCTCCTCAGCAGCCCCGCCCTCCCCACCCCGCCCCCCTCCCAGCTTCCCCACCCCCCCCTCCTCGGCAGCCCGGCCCTCCCCACCCGCCCCTCCCAGCTTCCCCACCCCCCCTCCTCAGCAGCCAGCTTCCCCACCCCCCCTCCTCAGCAGCCCGGCCCTCCCCACCCCCCCCTCCTCGGCAGCCCGGCCCTCCCCACCCGCCCCTCCTCGGCAGCCCGGCCCTCCCCACCCCCCCTCCTCGGCAGCCCGGCCCTCCCCACCCGCCCCTCCTCGGCAGCCCGGCCCTCCCCACCCGCCCCTCCTCGGCAGCCCGGCCCTCCCCACCGCCCCTCCTCGGCAGCCCGGCCCTCCCCACCCCCCCTCCTCGGCAGCCCGGCCCTCCCCACCCGCCCCTCCTCGGCAGCCCGGCCCTCCCCACCCCCCCTCCTCGGCAGCCCGGCCCTCCCCACCCGCCCCTCCTCGGCAGCCCGCCGCCCCCCCGCTGTGTCTCCGCGGGACCGCATTCCCGCAGGGCGGGTGGGGGCTGCCGGCCTCGGGCTTCTCGCCGAGCGCTGGTGACGCGGGACCCACTCACGAGCGCTCGGCCTGTGCGGGGCGCTGGGGCCGCCGGGTGCGGCTGGTGCGGGCTCCCGGCTCGGGCTCCCACGCGGCTCTGGAGTCGGGCTCCCGGCTCGGGCTCCCACGCGGCTCTGGAGTCGGGCTCCCGGCTCGGGCTCCCACGCGGCTCTGGAGTCGGGCTCCCGGCTCGGGCTCCCACGCGGCTCTGGAGTCGGGCTCCCGGCTCGGGCTCCCACGCGGCTCTGGAGTCGGGCTCCCGGCTCGGGCTCCCACGCGGCTCTGGAGTCGGGCTCCCGGCTCGGGCTCCCACGCGGCTCTGGAGTTGGGCTCCCGGCTCGGGCTCCCACGCGGCTCTGGAGTTGGGCTCCCGGCTCGGGCTCCCACGCGGCTCTGGAGTTGGAGCCTCAGCGGCCCGGCGGCGGCAGCAGGCTCACCGCGCTCTGCTTGTCTCCTGAAGATGGAGGAGCCGGCGCGGTGCCCCCGGGTCCCCGCTGCCCCTGCCATGCATCCCGGGTCACCCGGTCCACACGCGTCTTCCCTGAGCCGCGGGGGTTCGCGTAGCCCAGGCCCAGCCTCGGGGCACAGCGGGCTTGGGGGTGACCACAGCGCCGGGGGCCTCGGGTCACGGCGGGCTTGGGGTGACCACAGCACCGGGGGCCTCGGGGCACAGCGGGCTTGGGGTGACCACAGCGCCGGGGGCCCCGGGGCACGGCGGGCTTGGGGTGACCACAGCGCCGGGGGCCTCGGGGCACAGCGGGCTTGGGGTGACCACAGCGCCGGGGGCCTCGGGGCACAGCGGGCTTGGGGTGACCACAGCGCCGGCACAGCCTCGGGGCACAGCGGGCTTGGGGTGACCACAGCGCCGGGGCCTCGGGGCACAGCGGGCTTGGGGTGACCACAGCGCCGGCAGCAGCGTGGGTTACACGAGTTTTGCTCAGCTGGGCCTCGGTCCTGTTTGCTCCCAGCTTGTTTTCGGGATGACCCATGTGTTTCTGCGCAGGTGTGTGTGCGTGCGTGTGCGTGTGTGTGCAGGTGCGAGTGTGCGTGTGAGCAGAGCACGCGCGTCCGCAGACGCGGAGGGGGGTAGTGCTGCCGGCAGGGAGGGAGGGAAGGAGAGGGCGGAGCGGGCGGCGGGCGTCTTTGGGGAGGATGGAAGGAGGAGCCGCCGCGGGGTTCGTCTGTGCGCGGGGCTCGGGTTGCGTAGTGACACCTCAGCTGGAGGCCGGGGGGCTGCAGAGCCCGGGGGGGCTGCGGGGAGAAGCCGCCAGCGGAGGGAGCGTCCGTGCCTCATCCGAGGAGCTGGGATGAGCAGAGGGGGGAGGAAGCGCGGGAGGGAGCACGGGAGGCGGCGTGGCTCCCAAGACGGGGGGGAGGTAGGCGGGGGCCTCCTGCCAGGGGCGGCGTCTGTCTGGCCTTGGGGTTGCTGCTTCGGTCTGGGGTCCGCTCCCCGGGACCGAGGCCCCCGGGGAAGTCTGCTGTGCCAGCTGGGGCGTGCGCGGAGCCTTGGGGACACCTGGAGGGCGGCACCGCCCCAGAGACGGGCGCCCCCGCCGCCTCCGCCGCCTGCACAGCCGGCTTCATCCGTGGGAGGCGGCGGTCCACTTCCTTCCCCGCACACGTTAGGGGCGCGCAGCCGGAGAAGCCGGCTGCCGGGGTGGGGGTGGGGGAGCCCAGGGTCCGGGGCCTCCTGGCAGCGTCTGACCTGGAGATGAGCAGGTGACACTGGCCACGTGTCCCTCACATGGCCCCAGCGCCCCAGAGTCAGGGGGCCTGGACTTCCTGCCCGGCCTGGGCCACCAGGGCCAGGACCGCAGGACATGGCCCCAGCGCGGGCTCCCGAGGGCCCGGCCTGCGGCTGCCGGAGAGCGGCCCGCACCGCTGACATTGTGTTCTCGGTACCTGCGGGAGAGCCGTCCCGGCCCCCAGCCCGTCTCCATCTCAGTCCCCGAGGCCTGTGGAGAGCCATCCCGGCCCCCAGCCCGTCTCCAGCTCCGTCCCCGAGGCCTGTGGAGAGCCGTCCCAGCCGTCCCGGCCCCCAGCCCGTCTCCATCTCCATCCCTGAGGCCTGTGGAGAGCCGTCCCGGACCCCAGCCCGTCTCCATCTCCATCCCTGAGGCCTGTGGAGAGCCGTCCCGGACCCCTGCCCGTCTCCAGCTCCGTCCCTGAGGCCTGCGGAGAGCCGTCCCAGCCATCCCGGCCCCCAGCCCGTCTCCATCTCCGTCCCCGAGGCCTGCGGAGAGCCGTCCCGGCCCCCAGCCCGTCTCCAGCTCCGTCCCTGAGGCCTGCGGAGAGCCGTCTCAGCCGTCCCGGCCCCCAGCCCATCTCCATCTCCGTCCCTGAGGCCTGCGGAGAGCCGTCCCGGCCCCCAGCCCGTCTCCATCTCCGTCCCCGAGGCCTGTGGAGAGCCGTCCCGGTCCCATCTTTGATGGTCTATTTCAGGACAACTTGAGCTCCATCTTGCTCGTTTTTCCTCCAGAGAAGGCAAGGACTTGACATTCCTGCGTTGCTTTCCATTTCCCCGTGCGTGGTGAACTCGGTCTTCTTTCCGGGGACTCTTCTGGGGTGTGGGGAGCATTTGGACTTCTTTGATAAATTGCCTGTCTGTCTACTTTGTTCGTTTTCCCATTGTGTTGTGACTTTTCCTCAATGGTTTGTGAGAGCGTTTTTGTCTGTTAGGGAAATTCGACCTTTGTCTCGCTTTGGGATGGCAAATAATTTCCGCCGTGCGTCTTTTATCTTTCTAAGTGGGCATTTAGCAGGCCCGAGCCTTCGCTTTTGTGGAGTCAGATCTGTCAGTCCATTCCATTCTGGTTCCTGGGCTTTATGTCATGCTCAGAAAGACTTTTCTCATGCCAAGATAAAAAAATGCACCCACGTTTCCTTCTATTACATTTTTAGATTCGTTTTTTGACATTTGAATTTTAATGCCTCTGGAACTTTTTTTTAGTATAAGAAAGTTGAGAATTCAGGTTTATTTTTTTTCCCAAATGGTTACCCACTTATCCCGATACCGTTTATTGAGCAATCCCTCATTTGCTCACTCTCCATGCCGTTTTTATCAGCTGTTGAGCACTCATAGATTCGTGGCCTAGTTCTGGGTCCTCCGTTGTCTCCCATTGATGCATCGGTTCATATTTTGAATACTTTTGTCAAGTTCAATTGAGGTTTTCTTTGTTTAAGAAAAGCCCAATTAGGGTTCTGCTTTGGAGAGAGAGGACTGACGGCGCTGCACCCCGAGTCCCCCCGCTCCCCAGTGCTGCGCCCCGCTTTCCGTCGGCGCCGAGCTGTTTGCTCAGGTGTTGGAGGTGTGGTCCCCCCCCCCCGCCCCCGCCCCGGGAGGCCCGGGAGGCCCGGGAGGCCTTTCCTGGCCCAGGCCTCTGGTCAGGTGGGGAGGTCTGACGGGAGCTGGCCGCCCGGCGAATGCGGGACTGGCGTTCCGCCCGCAGAGCAGCCCCTTCCCTCCCGGCCCCTCTGGGCTCCGTTTCACCCACTCGGCCGCGGGCGTCTCCCGGGGCCACGGGCTCGGCCGCCGCCTGGGCTCGGAGGCTTTGCCGGGGTCGGTGCCCTCCGGTTGCGTGTCCGCGTCCCCCCCCCCCCCCCCGGTGGGAGCAGGCTCCAGGGCCCGGTGCCGGGCTGCAGGGCCGACAGGTGCCCTCCCGCCCGTCCTGCGGGACCCCCGGAGCCACAGTCCAGTGCAAGCTCGGCTGACGTGGGGGCCCACGGTGGGCTCAGCCCGAAACACTCGCCTCTGCCTCCGCGCGCCCCAGACGGCGGCGGCGGCGTCTTCCAGGCCGGTCCCCCCTCGGGCAGGGGCGGATCCCAGGGCTCCTAACACAAGCCGCCAGCCCCAGCCGCCTCGCCTCCCCACGAGAGACAGGAAGCGGAGCCCATGCCCCGCATGCTGCGACCCCCACGTCCAGGGGCCGGTGGCCCGGGGCGCTGTGGCCTCAGGGCCAGGTCTGCACCCCGTGTGGCTCCACGCAGGGCGGACAGCCTGGACAGCCTCGGGGCGGAGCGCCACGCCTCCCCAAGGCCCAGGCTGGGCCCTCAGGGGAAGTAGAGGGACCCAGAGAGAGGCGGTGAGGCTTGGGGTGCGGCCACGAGGCTGCCAGGGGCGGGGGTCCCTGTCCCCCGCCTGCCTCTCACCTACCGCAGGGTGGAAAGCTGTGTGCCGCCGGCCCTGGGCCGCGGGGTCATGGCCTGAAGCCTTTGAGACCAAATAAACCTCCGGGGCCAAAGGAAGCCTTTGCCCTCTGGGTTAATCCCTCAGGTGTCTGTCCCGGCGATGGGACACGGTGGGCAGGGACTGTGCCACAGCTTTCCGGAATGCCTGACCCCGAGAGCGTTGGAGAATACAAACAGCTGCAAGTTGAAGCCACTGTTTTAGGAATTGGAGCAGAAGGGAGGGGCGTGTGTGCGTGTGCGTGTGCGTGCGTGCACACCCATGCAGGTGTGCACGGAGTCGGGGGGCACGGGCACCATGCAGGTGTGCACGGAGTTGGGGGGCGCGGGCACCCGTGCAGGTGTGCACGGAGTCGGGGAGCGCGGACACGCATGCAGGCGTGCACGGAGTCGGGGGGCGCGGGCACCCATGCAGGGGTGCACGGAGTCGGGGGGGCGCGGACACCCATGCAGTTGTGCACGGAGTCAGGGGGCGCGGACACCCATGCAGGTGTGCACGGAGTCGGGGGTCGGGGAGCGCGGACACCCATGCAGGTGTGCACGGAGTCGGGGGGCACGGGCACCCATGCAGGTGTGCACGGAGTCGGGGGGCGCGGACACGCATGCAGGTGTGCACGGAGTCGGGGGGCGCGGGCACCCATGCAGGTGTGCACGGAGTTGGGGGGCGTGGACACGCATGCAGGTGTGCACGGAGTCGGGGGGCGCGGGCACCCATGCAGGCGTGCACGGAGTCGGGGGGCGCGGACACGCATGCAGGTGTGCACGGGGTCGGGGGGGCGCGGGCACCCGTGCAGGTGTGCACGGAGTCGGGGAGTGCGGACACCCGTGCAGGTGTGCACGGAGTCGGGGGTTGGGGGGCGCGGGCACCCATGCAGGTGAGCACGGAGTCGGGGAGCGCGGACACACGTGCAGGTGTGCACGGAGTCGGGGGTTGGGGGGCGCGGGCACCCATGCAGGTGTGCACGGAGTCGGGGGTCGGGGAGCGCGGACACCCATGCAGGCGTGCACGGAGTCGGGGGGCGCGGACACCCATGCAGGTGTGCACGGAGTCGGGGGGCGCGGGCACCCATGCAGGCGTGCACGGAGTTGGGGGGCGCGGACACGCATGCAGGCGTGCACGGAGTCGGGGGGCGCGGACACGCATGCAGGTGTGCACGGAGTCGGGGGCGCGGACACCCATGCAGGGGTGCACGGAGTCGGGGGGCGCGGGCACCCGTGCAGGCGTGCGCCTCGGCCCTCCAGCTGCTCGGTTCGGGCCTCCCCCCCGCGTCGTCAGGAAGGAGGCCCTCAGCTCTCTTTCCGAGCCTAGTTGAGTTGATACCAAAATTATCTTTGATGCGAAGCGAGCTGCCAGACTCTCCGTTTTGTTGACGCGAATCCTGTGTCTGCGGCTTCCCGAGCCGCCGCTCAAGCCTGCCGAGCCGGCGGAGCCGCGCAGCCCCTGCCGGGCTGGGGGGGGGGGGGCGGCGCCAGGCTCCCCGTCAGGCACCTGCTGGCCCCCGGCGGGGCGGGTGGGAGGCCGCAGAGAGGCCCCGCCCCGCCCCGGGCGGCGGGAAGGGCGGGGCCGGTGCCGAGGCCAAGACTGGAGCGGGCCAGGCCCGGGCGGGGCCAAGGTGTGGAGGCGGGCGGAGAGGCCGGCCACGCCCCCCGCTGGTCCCCCAGCTCCAAGCCCCGCCCCCGTGCCGGCCACGCCCCCCGCGCTGATCCCCAGCTCCAAGCCCCGCCCCCGTGCCGGCCACGCCCCCCGCGCTGATCCCCAGCTCCAAGCCCCGCCCCCGTGCCGGCCACGCCCCCCGCGCTGATCCCCAGCTCCAAGCCCCGCCCCCGTGCCGGCCACGCCCCCCGCGCTGATCCCAGCTCCAAGCCCCGCCCCCGTGCCGGCCACGCCCCCCGCGCTGATCCCCAGCTCCAAGCTCCGACCCCGGCCCCTGCCCCCCCATCCCACCCGGGACCCCCGGCCCCCCCATCCCACCCGGGGCCCCCGGCCGCGGGGCCCCCCTGCCCCCCATCCCACCCGGGACCCCCGGCCACGCGGCCTCCCGGCCCCCCCATCCCACCCGGGACCCCCAGCCCCCCGGCCCCCCCGGCCCCCCCATCCCACCCGGGGCCCCCGGCCGCGCGGCCCGGCAGGGCTGGAGGGCGGGGTGCAGATGGTGTTTGTGGTCCCCCCTTCCAGCGGGCGGCGAGGGCCGGGAGGCCGCGAGGAGCCCGTGGGGCTTGAACAGCTGGCTAAGTGGATGCAGTCGGGAAACGAGATTGGATCCTCGGCCGGCGGCTTGGGCTGGGCTCGTGGCGGGGCCCGGTCTGAACGGAGGTACTATGCGCTGGCACAGTTAACGGCTCCAGCCCGCAGAGTCCCGCCGGGTGAGAGGCGCGGGGGCCCCGCGCAGCCTCCTCGGGTGGCAGCCAGGCGGGCGCGCGGCCCGCGAGCCTTCTGCCTTTGGAAGCCGCCCGCGGGGCCAGGGGGGCCAGGGGCTGCGCTCGGCCCTGAGGCGGGGCAGTGGGCTCCCCGGGCGCGGGGCTGGGTGCGGGGCGCGGGGCTGGGTGCGGGGCGCGGGGCTGGGCGCGGGGCGCGGGGCTGGGAGCGGGGCTGGGAGCGGGGCGCGGGGCTGGGCGCGGGGCGCGGGGCTGGGAGCGGGGCGCGGGGCTGGGAGCGGGGCGCGGGCTGGGAGCGGGGCGCGGGGCTGGGAGCGGGGCGCGGGGCTGGGAGCGGGGCGCGGGGCTGGGAGCGGGGCGCGGGGCTGGGAGCGGGGCGCGGGGCTGGGAGCGGGGCGCGGGGGCTGGGAGCGGGGCGCGGGGCTGGGAGCGGGGCGCGGGGCTGGGAGCGGGGCGCGGGCTGGGAGCGGGGGCTGGGAGCGGGGCGCGGGGCTGGGAGCGGGGCGCGGGGCTGGGTGCGGGGCGCGGGGCTGGGAGCGGGGCGCGGGGCTGGGAGCGCTGGGAGCGGGGCTGGGAGCGGGGCGCGGGGCTGGGAGCGGGGCGCGGGGGCTGGGTGCGGGGCGCGGGGCTGGGCGCGGGGCGCGGGGCTGGGCGCGGGGCGCGGGGCTGGTGCGGGGCGCGGGGCTGGGTGCGGGGCGCGGGGCTGGGTGCGGGGGCGGCGCTGGCCTGGCTGAGCCCCCCTCCAGCGAGGGACCTCTGCACCTGCGGGAGAGAAAGCGAGGCTCCCTTCGGGTTGCGGGTGGTGGGGCCTCCTGTGAGGGCTGCGCCAGAGAGGCGGCACACACAGAACCTTCCAGAAGAAATGTAGGTACAAATGGAAACATCGCTCATGCTGGAGCGAGCAAACATCACTCTGAGAAATCTGAAGGAGGGAGGAAGGGGGCCGCTGGGAGGCGTGGGGGCCGCTGGGAGGCGTGGGGGCCGCTGGCCCTGGCCGGGGTGGGGCTCAGGCGGGAGGTGCAGGGCCGGTGGCCGACATCGGGAAGGGAGGTCGGGCAGACCTGTGCTCCCGGGCCGCCGCACCGTGCTGGGCTCCCGAGGAGCGGGGTGTGCGGAAACGCACCCCGATGCGGTGGGTGACTCGCCTGCCCTTCCGGGGAGGCCTGGGGGGCGCGGGGCGCGTTCACCGCGCTGTCTGCGTGCGCCGTGGCCCCGGGTGGGGAACGGCCTCTCGGGCAGGTCTTTGGCTCCTTTTCCATTCGCCACGTGTTGTTTGAATCCCCTAGGCATTCTGCATCTTTACCCCTTGGCAAAGGCTCAGCCTGCAGAGACTTCTCTCCGTTTTTCCTCCGTCTCTCCGTCATCTCCACTGTGTCCTTTGCTGAGCCGAAGCCTCCCTCCTGCCTGGGTGCAAGTCCGTTCGTCTCTCTCCATTTTTATGGCTGGTGTTTTGATTCTCTTTGCAAGCGACCCGTGAGGCTGGTCCCAGCCTCTCCTCCCGGCTCCCAGATTCCCGTCTTTCCTGCAAGGCCAGAAGGCACTGGCGTTTATTCGTGTGTGGTGGGGGACACGGTCTGACTTCGTTCTGCGTGGGGGTATCCAGTTTTCCCAGGGCCGTCTGTGGAAGAAATTGTCCTCTCCCTCTTGTACATTCCTGGCAGCCCTCGTCGAAGAGAACTCAGTGTGGGTCTCAGGTGTAGGTCCGGCATCTTTTCTCTCTGTCCTCCGTGTCTGTTTTCAGGCCCGCGCCCGGCCGTTCGGGCCACCGGAGCCTTGTCCAGCGTGTGGAAGTTGGACGGTGTGAGGTCTGACTCACACCTGGTTCACTTTGCTCAGGCTTGTTTCTCTGGGCCGTGTGTGAAGCCGCAGGTGAGCTGCACGATGTCAGCGGTGTCACACTGAAGCTCTAGACTGGCTGCGGCGGGGTGGGTCCCCCGGCGGGGTGCGTCCCCCGACGGGGTGGGCCCACCGTCCCGCGCGGAGCTTCTCTGCGTCGGTTCCTTTCTTCCCTCGGAGTCTCTCGAGTGTCGGCCTGGCTCCTGGGTTCCTGCATGGCTAAGTGCTATGTTCCCTGCGCGGTGATTGTGAGTCAGAGTTTCTTCTTGATTTCCCTTTCAAAGGGCTCCGTGCTGGCGTAGAGCAACGTGGCTGGCTTGGCATCGGAATTGTGCTGGATGTGTTCGCTCTCTCAGCTGCGTGGTGGTCTGCGGGGTTTAGCGCCATGACAGGCTTCCTGGGGAGGCTGGGGGAGGCCTCCTCCTGACAGCCCGGCCCTGGCAGCTGCCCAGCTAGGAGTCTGGATACCCCGGCCATGGAAGCCGTAGTGTGGGGGCCCCGGTGGGTGACCTGGGAGGAGTGTGCGTGATCACAGGGTCCCCGTGGGTGACCTGGGTGTGTGTGTGTGTGTGTGTGTGTGTGATCACAGTGCCCTTGCGGGTGACCTGGGTGTGTGTGTGTGATCACAGGTCCCCTGTGGGTGACCTGGGGGTGTGTGTGTGTGTGTGATCACAGAGGCCTGGTGGGTGACCTGGGTGTGTGTGTGTGTGTGTGTGCGCGTGATCACAGCGTCCCTGCGGGTGACCTGGGTGTGTGTGTGTGTGTGATCACAGGGTCCCAGTGGGTGACCTGGGTGTGTGTGTGTGTGTGTGTGATCACAGAGCCCCTGCGGGTGACCTGGGTGTGTGTGTGTGTGTGTGTGATCACAGCGCCCCCGCGGGTGACCTGTGTGTGTGTGTGTGTGATCACAGCGCCCCTGCGGGTGACCTGGGTGTGTGTGTGTGTGTGTGTGCGCGTGATCACAGCGTCCCTGCGGGTGACCTGGGTGTGTGTGTGTGATCACAGAGGCCTGGTGGGTGACCTGGGTGTGTGTGTGTGTGTGTGCGCGTGATCACAGCGTCCTGCGGGTGACCTGGGTGTGTGTGTGTGTGATCACAGCGTCCCTGCGGGTGACCTGGGTGTGTGTGTGTGTGATCACAGAGCCCCCGCGGGTGACCTGGGTGTGTGTGTGTGTGTGATCACAGAGGCCTGGTGGGTGACCTGGGTGTGTGTGTGTGTGATCACAGAGGCCTGGTGGGTGACCTGGGTGTGTGCGCGCGTGATCACAGCGCCCCCGCGGGTGACCTGGGTGTGTGTGTGTGTGTGTGTGCGCGTGATCACAGCGCCCCCGCGGGTGACCTGGGTGTGTGTGTGTGTGTGCGCGTGATCACAGCGCCCCCGCGGGTGACCTGGGTGTGTGTGTGTGTGTGTGCGCGTGATCACAGCGCCCCCGCGGGTGACCTGGGTGTGTGTGTGTGTGTGTGTGATCACAGAGGCCTGGTGGGTGACCTGGGTGTGTGTGTGTGTGTGATCACAGCGCCCCTGCGGGTGACCTGGGTGTGTGTGGGTGTGTGTGTGTGTGTGCGCGTGATCACAGCGCCCCCGCGGGTGACCTGGGGTGGGGGGTGATGGCAGGCCACTCCTTACCCTGAAGTGCTTCCTTGGCTGCCATGGCGACCCCTTTGCCCCGGGGCTTTTCTTCCTGAGGGGAAGGGCTGATCTTAGCGCTGTGCAGGCATCCATTGAGATGTGCCGCCGTCTCTGCTGTCTGTCCGGTGGACCTGGGGTCTCCCGCGTGCCGGTCCGCGCGTGCTGACCCCCGCCGTGTCCCCGGGCCTGCTCACGGGGCGGGGACCGCCGGGGTCCCGGCGGACCGGGCACCTGCGCTCGCAGGGCGGCGGCTCTTCCGCGGCGGCGCAGCCTGGGCCTGCCCGGCGTGGGGGAGGGGAGCGCCCGCCCCCCGGGCGAGGTTGGAAGCGCTCCCTCCTCTCTGATGTTCTGGAAGCGTTGGCGAAGGTTGGCGTTCCTTCTTGAAGGAACGAGCCTGCAGAGCCATCTGGTCCGGGGCTCTGTGGCTGGGTGACGAGTCCTGTTTCCTTCCACGTTACTGATGTGCCCAGATTTCCCTATTTCCTCATAATTCAGCCTCGGTCGGCTGTGTGTTTCTTGCAGTTCCTTCTTATTTTTTCAGGCTACCATATACTTGGGCACGCAATTGTTCACAGGGGTTGCGTCGATCTGCCGATTTCTGTAATGCGAGCTGTAGCAGCTCCTATTTTATTTAAATTTTTGTCTTTCAATCCCTCTTCTTTTTTCTGGGTTAACCTCGGTGAACATTTGTTGATTTTGTTGATCTTTTCAAATAAACCAGCTCTTAGTTCCATTGATCTTCCTATTGTTTTTCATAGTCTACTTTGTCTCTTTTTTTTTTTTCCTACCATTTTCTCTGTTCTGCTGATATTGAGTGTATTTTGTTCTCCTTTCAGTTCTTGGAGAGGTAAAGCTAGGTGGGTTGGTGAAGGTCACTCTTTTTCTTAACAATCTTCTTAGGCATCCTTGTGTTCCATCCCCTGGGTTGTGGTATGCTGTCTTTCCATGTTTACTTATCTCCCAGTATTTTTTTTAATTACTTCTTTGATCCAGTTATAGTTCAGGAGTGCATAGTTTGATTTTCACATATTTGGGAAATTTGCACAATTCTTCCAGTCACTGGTTTGTGATGGTAGAGAGGGGCTCTGGATGGCTTGTCTTCTTCCGTTTGGCCGGATTCACGGTGTGGCCCTGCGCTGCTCGCTCCTGGAGACCCAGCTGTGTGTGGATCGGGGCTCCCCCCGTCTGAGCCTCCTCTACAGCTGGGAACGTGGAATCACCACCGCACCCGGCTGCTTCTTGAGACAGGGTCTTGCCGATGGTTTCTGCCCAGATTGGCCTTGAATTGCGATTCTCCACCCTCGGGAACAGCTGGATTGCAGGGGTGTGCCACCATGCCCGGCCAGCCCTAGGTTTCCGCTTGGCCATTGAGTTTGTCATTGGTGCTCTCGGCTGTGTTTAGTTCCGTCTTTGTCGTCGGTGCTCTGGGCTCTGTGTTTAGTTCCGTCTTTGTCATCGGTGCTCTGGGCCCTGTGTTTAGCTCTCGGCTCTGTGTTTAGTTCCGTCTTTGTCGTCGGTGCTCTGGGCTCTGTGTTTAGTTCCGTCTTTGTCGTCGGTGCTCTGGGCTCTGTGTTTAGCTCTCGGCTCTGTGTTTAGTTCCGTCTTTGTCGTCGGTGCTCTCGGCTGTGTTTAGTTCCGTCTTTGTCGTCAGTGCTCTGGGCCCTGTGTTTAGTTCCGTCTTTGTCGTCGGTGCTCTGGGCTCTGTGTTTAGTTCCGTCTTTGTCGTCGGTGCTCTGGGCCCTGTGTTTAGTTCCGTCTTTGTCGTCGGTGCTCTGGGCCCTGTGTTTAGTTCCGTCTTTGTCGTCGGTGCTCTCGGCTCTGTGTTTAGTTCCGTCTTTGTCGTCGGTGCTCTGGGCCCTGTGTTTAGTTCCGTCTTTGTCGTCGGTGCTCTGGGCCCTGTGTTTAGTTCCGTCTTTGTCGTCGGTGCTCTGGGCCCTGTGTTTAGTTCCGTGTTTGTCGTCGGTGCTCTGGGCTCTGTGTTTAGTTCCGTCTTTGTCGTCGGTGCTCTGGGCCCTGTGTTTAGTTCCGTCTTTGTCGTCGGTGCTCTGGGCTCTGTGTTTAGTTCCGTCTTTGTCGTCGGTGCTCTCGGCTGTGTTTAGTTCCGTCTTTGTCGTCGGTGCTCTGGGCCCTGTGTTTAGTTCCGTCTTTGTCGTCGGTGCTCTGGGCTCTGTGTTTAGTTCCGTCTTTGTCGTCGGTGCTCTGGGCCCTGTGTTTAGTTCCGTCTTTGTCGTCGGTGCTCTGGGCCCTGTGTTTAGTTCCGTCTTTGTCGTCGGTGCTCTGGGCTCTGTGTTTAGTTCCGTCTTTGTGCTCTTCAGCGCCAGGATTTCTCTGGATCTCTCATGGTTTCCGCTTCTTCATGAAGCGTCCTGGTTGTGTCTGGTTTGTCCTCCGGGGGCCACGAGCCCCTGGCCGTCCTCCTCTGCGTCCCTTCTTCCCAGGCGCCTGCCGCCTCCACGTCGGGGCGCTGCTGGAGCCTCGGGCTGCGGCACTGCCGGCTTGCTTTCTGCGTGGCCTCGCGGAGCCGTCGGCGCGGGGGAGGAGGCGCCGCCTCGGGCTTTGCCGGCCGGCTCCGCCGCGATGAGTCCACGCGGACCCTGGCTGGCGAGACCGCAGCTAGGACTGCGGCCGGGTACCGCCCACAAGCCCCACCCCCGACTCCTCCTCCAGCCAGGCCCCGCCCACAGGCCCTGACTCCACCCCAGACAGGCCACGCCCACAGGCCAGACTATTCCCTCAGCCCGGCCCCTCCCACAGGCCCTTACTCCACCCCCAGCCAGGCCACGCCCACAGGCCCTGACTCCACCCCAGACAGGCGCCGTCCACAGGCCCTGACTCCACCCCAGACAGGCCACGCCACAGGCCCTGACCCCTCCCCCAGCCAGGCCACGCCCACAGGCCCTGACTCCACCCCAGACAGGCGCCGTCCACAGGCCCTGACTCCACCCCAGACAGGCCACGCCCACAGGCCCTGACCCCTCCCCCAGCCAGGCCCCGCCCACAGGCCCTGACCCCTCCTCCAGCCAGGCCCCACCCACAGGCCCTGACCCCTCCCCCAGCCAGGCCCCGCCCACAGGCCAGACTATTCCCTCATCCCGGCCCCGCCCACAGGCCCTGACTCCTCCCCCGCCAGGCCCCTCCCACAGGCCCTGACTCCTCCCCCGCCAGGCCCCTCCCACAGGCCCTGACTCCACCCCCAGACAGGCCCTGCCCACAGGCCCTTACTCCACCCCAGACAGGCCACGCCCACAGGCCCTTACTCCACCCCCAGCCAGGCCCCGCCCACAGGC
>NC_063170.1:71655685-71703261 GCF_023159225.1 Perognathus longimembris pacificus
CCTTACTCCACCCCCGCCAGGCCCCACCCACAGGCCCTGACCCCTCCCCCAGCCAGGCCCCGCCCACAGGCCAGACTATTCCCTCAGCCCGGCCCCTCCCACAGGCCCTTACTCCACCCCCAGCCAGGCCACGCCCACAGGCCCTTACTCCACCCCCGGCCAGGCCCCGCCCACAGGCCCTTACTCCACCCCCAGCCAGGCCCCGCCCACAGGCCCTTACTCCACCCCGGCCAGGCCCCGCCCACAGGCCCCACCCCGGTTCCTCCTCCAGCCAGGCCCCACCCCCAGCGACTCCTCCCCCAGCCAGGCCCCGCCCACGGGCCCCGCCCCAAGGGCGCCATCACCGGACTAGGGATGCATCGGTGGCTCCAGCCAGCTCCCCGAAGCCCCCCGTGGGGGGCGCCCAGCAGGCGCTTCGTCCCCGTCTCCAGTGCCCGAGTCAGGGCGCCCCGGGGCACCGCGCGGCTCCTGCAGGATTCGCGGGCCCCCCGGAAGGAGGTCTGCGGTCAAGCCCGGGGGGCGAGCGAGGGTCTGGAGCCAGGGGCCCTGTGGGCCCGGGACTCTGAAGGGCGTCAGCAAGGAGCGTCCTGTGTCCTGTGCGAGGGAGGGCGCACCCTGCCGGGTGCCCCCGAAGCGGGGCGGGGGCGGGGGTGGGGGGGAGGGGGGGAGGGGGGCTCCTCTTCCCCTCGTGAGCCCCGGGCCGGCGGGCGCTGGGGGAGCCGCACACTCCCGGCTCAGGGGGCCGCTGCACCCCGGGAGGCGGCCCGGGGCCCTGGCGGGGGTGTCCGGGTCCAGAGCCGGAAGTGGAATTGCGGGCGCTGGTCCTGGGGCGCCAGACGCCCCGCGTTCCTTCAATACCGACAGCTCAGGGTAATATCAAACTAATGTTGCCAATTACGTGGCTGAATGAAGTGCTATCTCAAGACTGATTTAATTTGCGTTTTCCCGATTACTAGCCAGGCCGAGCGTCTTTTCTGTGTCAGTTGACCCATCTGTCTTCCTGTCGGTGAACGTGCGGTGTCTTTCCTGGCTAGCGTGATCTCACTGGTCTAGCCTAGACATTCCAGCACAGTGTTTTGGGGCTCAGAGGGTGGGGAGCCCCTACGTGGAGCCTAGGTGGGGCTGCCAGCAATGTCAAACCAGAATCTGTGTGGCTTTGATCGACTGCGCTTTTCGGCCCCAAGCAGAGGGCACCAGTAGATGAGGACATGCCGAGCCCTCGCTGCAGTGCCCCCAGCAGGCCCGCGTGGCAAGGGCTGGTCCCCAGCTACAGCACAGGGAGGCACGAGGCCCTCTGGGGAGGGGCCTGGTAGGAGGACTTCAGGCCATTGGAGGCCCTGGAAGGGAGGTTATTTCTTGTCTTCCTGGCTTGGCCCCGACACAGGCTCCCACAAAGGCCGGCACCATATTCCCCAAAGCAACGAGTCGACGGCCCCGGTGAGCCAAACTGAACCACCTCCCTCTGAAAAGCTGGCGGCGTCCGTGTTTGTACCAGTGGTTGTAGGGTGTAGGGCAATCTCTAGCAGCAAGGAGGGAGTCCAGCGTGGATCTCAGGAAACAACAGGCCGGCGTGGGCCCCAGGAATCAGGTCTTCCTGAGGAGAAAGAAACCACCTGTGCACAGCAGCCATGTTCTCCACGGTTCCAGCTTGCCTTTCCCAATGGCCAGCTTCCCACAATGCTCCAGTGAATTCCTGATCCCAGGTATTTACAACATGCACACCGATGATATCCTCCTATTACCAGTATTAATTGCTATCTGATCTACGTACAATCCATCCATCCATCCACCCATCCATCCATCCATCCACCCATCCATCCATTCATCCATCCACCCATCCATCCATCCATCCACTTATCCATCTTTCCATTCATCCATCCACCTATCATCCATCCATCCATCCTTCCATCCATCCATCCATCCATCCTTCCATCCATCCCTCCATCATCCACCTACCCATCCATCATCCATCCACCTATCCATCCATCCATCCATCCACCTATCCATCCATCCATCCATCCATCCATCCATCTATTCATCCATCCATCTATCCCTCCACCCATCTATCCATCCTTCCATCCATCCCTCCACTCATCCTTCCATCCATCCATCCATCCACCCATCCATCCACCTATCTTATCCACCCATCCATCCATCCTTCCATCCATCCCTCCACTCTTCCTTCCATCCATCCATCCACCTATCTATCCATCCATCCACCTATCTATCCATCTATCCACCTATCCATCCTTCCATCCGTCCCTCCACTCATCCTTCCATTCATCCCTCCATCCATCCACCTATTCATCCATCCATCCATCCACCCATCCATACACCTATCCATCCATCCATCCATACACCTATCCATCCATCCACCTATCTATACATCCATCCATCCATCCATCCACCCATCCCATCCATCCACCCACTCACCCACCCATCCATCCATCCACATATCCATCCACCTATCCATCCATCTATCCACCTATCCATTCATCCATCCACCTATCCATCCATCCATCCACCTATCCATCCATCCATCCATCCACCTATCTATCCATCCACCTATCCATTCATCCATCCACCTATCTATCCATCCATCCATCCACCTATCCATTCATCCATCCATCCACCTATCCATCCATCCATCCATCCATCCACCCACCCATTCTGCTACCTGACCAGGCCCTGACCAGGAAGGCAAGTGATCAGGAAACCTCTGGGTTGTGGGGAGGCAATGGCTGGACACTTCAGCACATAATGCAATTGTCCAGTGGAGGGACTGGTCAAGACACGGTCACCAGCACTCCACCCAGATGTCTGCCTGGTGCTGGGGTGGTGGTGTCTGAGGTCACAGGCCCATGGCACACTCAGAGTGATGGGTAACATTGACTGGGGTGTGACAGGTGGGAAACAGGACGGAGGACAAGCTGAAGGTGGACGGTAGTCACTGGCAGTGTCGTCCCACAGTCCTGAGGACGCCCAGAGAGAACCACTGCAGAGGGTGCGCGTGGCCGCAGCCCGCCTGCAAGGACAGGGCCAGTACAGTCCACCATGAGGACAGGACATGGCTGGCCAAGTACGCAGCTCAAGGGCTCAGCCAACGGCCACGCGGGACACGGCCTCACAGGGAAGAGCAGCTTCGGGGTGACTGGCCACGGGGGACCCCAGGCCTCCCCGGGAGACCACGGAGGGCATGGAGGTGCAGTGTGCTGGCCGGAGGGGGCAACTGGTGAGGAGCCCCAAGGAGGGGCCCGCCGGGGCCGGAGGCGGCGAGGTCAGGCTCGGAGTCACTGCCCAAGGACACCCGAGTCCCAGGGCTGGGCGGGCGGCCCCGGCCCCGGCCTCAGCCAGCACCGCCGCAGCGCCCGTCCCAGCCCCGGGCACG
The DNA here is from genome assembly GCF_023159225.1 of Perognathus longimembris pacificus. NCBI lineage: Eukaryota > Metazoa > Chordata > Mammalia > Rodentia > Heteromyidae > Perognathus > Perognathus longimembris. Next base: position 71,659,074 of record NC_063170.1, read on the forward strand.
GATGTCCAAACCCTCGCTGTGCAATCTGAAAGGAAGACTCGCGCGGCCTCTCCTCAGCCTTGGCCAGAAACCCGCTCTGAAGAAGTGACGGCGGCGCCTACTGTTCACGAAGAACCTTAAAAATAAAAGCAGCAGTCTGTTGACACAGAGGCTTCGAGCAGGTAGGTCGTAAGCTAGCCGTTACGTCTTGTTCAACGGGTTAGACGAACTCAGGGAATAGATGCACACCAATCACCCTAAAATTTAAGTTCAGTCTATAGCAATTTTGTTCATGGCTGTTGGGAAGTCGAGTTTCTGTCTGCATCTGCTGGCTAGGAAGATCCATTTCCCTGTAATAGTGAGAAGTGTGTCATAATAGTTTCAAAAGTGTTGACTTGTAACACTGAGATTGAAAGTGTTCATTAGGAAAAGCTACATTTGGTAAGCTGTGTGTGGTAGGAAAGCATTTCCCAGCAAAGATGTTATTTACCTTGATGATAATTAACCCACTGTTTTCCTCACAAATCCAAGGAGCTATAGTCAACTCAAGCTGTTTCAGACAGGGACAGATTCCTTCATTTGGAAATACGGTGAGATGCCTGTTCTCACGTATACCGAATCTGCAAACACAACATGACCCTAGCTCGTCACCACCCAAACCGACAGCTGAGGCTTAGCTCCTGGAGCGCGGTTGCCGGGCTGCAGGCGGGCTCCCGCTCCCGTGCTGTCCCAGGTGGGGCTTCCGTGCCCACGGCCCGGCTTGTCACCAAGTGCCAGCCTGAGGCCGAGCCCCGAGGAGGCCGAGCCCCGGGGGCCGGGTGCTCTCCGGGTAGTCGGCCTCTGTGGCCTGGGAGCTGGTTTTGCTCGTAACGGCCAGCGAGGACTGGGTTGGGTGTGTTCCAGATGGACGGCAGATCCTTAGGCTGGACAAGTTCTCTCCTCCGAGGTCCGGACCCTGGCCGCCTGCCCTCGGCGCTCCTCCGCCGTGTCTGGATTAGATAGAGCACTGGCCTCAGAAGGATCCGTGGGCTCGCACTATGGGGGCTTTCCATACAGGGACACAATTCTGTCTTCATACGTAACTCCTTCAAGGTCTTTTCGTCACCTCAATTGTGTTTTCCTTGGAAAGATCTGCAGTCTTCTGAGAGAAAAGGAAAATCCTCGGATAAGTTAAGTAAGACTAATTAAAACTTCCTTAAAAGTAACCATAATGAAGACGCTTCGCGTGTAAACAAGGGGGCAGCTATTTTACTATGGCAAGTTTGCAAGGCTCCGAGGAAGAAAAACTGAAAATAAACTAAGAATTCAATTTAGCCTCATTTTTAAAGCAGAGCTAAAGAAAGCAGGAGGAAGGAAATAATAGCATTATCAGTGGAGTTAAAATACCCAGAAAGCATTTAAACAACCAGAAAGTAGAATTGAACTAAGGGGGAACTTCCCGACGCCCCGGGCACGGTGACTGAGCCTCCGGCTGTGAGCGGGTTTGCGTCTCCTTCCCCTCGAACCGGGGCTGCCGCGCGCGAGTTCACCGTCCGTGACTGTGGGGAAAGACTGCAAGAAGAGAAGCTCATCGCTGGAGGGAGGGAGGAGATGATTCGATGACACAGCCGGGGGGAGACGGGGCCCCCTGAGAACCACCCCTCGCCCCTTCTGAGCACATGCTCCCCAAACCAATGGCTTCCTGCCAAGCCCCACCCCTTCAGGGTCCCGCCCTGGGGACCCGGCTTCCGGCACGTGGGCTTCGCGTCTGTGGGTTTCTTCCCCAGGCTCCGCGGCCGGTGCTGCTGTGCGCAGGACTCCTGACGCCTTCTCCCAGAGAACCGACGCCATGTTCCTCCCCAGAGCGGCCCCGAGTCCCCGCTGGCTCTAGCCGGGGTTGCTGCCGGGGCCTGGGCCAGAGGTGGAGCTGTGACTCGGATGGCAGAGCTCCAGCCATGAGCAGAACCCCTAAAAACCTCAAGGGCGGAACCAGGCCCCGCGTTCAGGCCCCAGGACCAGCCACACCCAAAACGGAGGTCCCTGATTTCCAGCCCACTCGTGCTCGTGGTGCAGGAAAGGCAGCGCGGGCGGCGGGCTGGGGAGAAGGCGCTGGCCCGGGCGTGGCCGGGCACGGGGCAGCCGCGCTCAAACTCCGCAGAAGGCGTCAGGATGCCACGCGGCACCCACCACGCCGCGGCGCGGCGTGCGCGTCCTCCGTGAGGGCGCCGAGGCTTCCGTGGCAGGGCCCCCCTAAACTCGGAGGGAAGGGGAGGTCCGTGGCTACGTAAATGTTGGCGAAGTCCCTCACCAAGCCTGGCTGCGAGAGTCATTCCTTTCCTTGTTCAGCCTGACTGCTCGTCTCCCGCTGGCCAGACACGATCGACTCCTCCCCACCCCCGCGAGGCTGTGGCCGTGGATTCCTCTCCTCCAGGGAGAATGGAAATGGGGGGGTGTGGGCCGCCCCTCCCCCTCCCCCCCCCCCGGCCTAGGACTCACTCATGTCACAATAGAATTCTTATCAAGTCTGCTCTTAGGAAGTGTGTAAATAAATACACCAGGAGTGCAAGGGCAGAGGAGGAGGCCAGGAGGGGAAAGTGCTGGGCCTCCCCTCCCCTCCCCTCCCCTCCCTTCCCCCCTCCTCCAAGGGCTGCCTGGATGGCACAGCTGGAGGAACAGGCTGCAAGTGAGAGCTTGGGGTTTTGCTACCAGGCTTTTCCTTCCTTGTGAGGCCGTGGCTGCGCCGGGGAGGGGACGCCCGCGTTGACCGCAGCGGGGCGCTGGAGGCTGAGGGGAGGGGACGCCCGCGTTGACTGAAGCGGGGCACTGGAGGCCGCTGGGGGGGGACGCCCGCGTTGACCGCAGCGGGGCGCTGGAGGCCGAGGGGAGGGGACGCCCGCATTGACTGCAGCGGGGCGCTGGAGACCGCTGGGCGAGGAGGAGACTCTGTGGCCTCGCAGGTGTCTTCCCTATTTGAGAGCCCAGTGCTGGACTCATCATCCACAAAGAAGAGAACAACTCCCGTAGCCGCTGGAAGCAAAGAGAGGGACGGGGAGTGCGGGGTCTCCACCCCAGTGCCCTCCCTTCCTCCCCGCGCCCCCCCTTCCCCGCACCGCCATCCGGGATGGGCCCCCAGGGCCGCGTGGGGCTGTGCACTCCCAAGCCTCCCTCCACACACCGAGAAGGAGCAGACGGCGTCGGGGACTTGGGTGTCGCTCCACACCGCCTCGTGTCCTCTCTCCACGTCAGACGGGAACCGCCCTCGACGGCTTCATAGAACCGGAAGATTCTTTCTTATCCAGACCCCAAACGCAAGCCCCGATCAACAGCAGCCATCACAACGAAGTCCAATAAACCAGGAATACAATGTGGCTCCTGGTTTCTGTCATCTGATTTAACATTTTCTTACAATTCCCAGCTACTTCAATAACATATGAGCCATCGATAAGAGGTTTAATTCTTCTAAGTGAGGAAACAAAATTATAATTATTTGCAAATTATACATGTACATATCTATATTTCCCAAGGGTATCAGAGAAAAAAAATAACTGGAATTAATTAAGAGATTTCAGTCTAAGTATAAGATAATCTAACTGAAGTGCATGGATTTTCTGTGTGACATAAGTAGCCAGAATCACTGAGTGTAAGATCTCATTCACCTAGAGGGACAAGAAACATTATGACATTTTAAAGGAACAGTTACCCCCCCCCCCCAATATACTGAAGAACATTGTAAGGAATCTGGCTGTATTTCACTGAAAAAAAGAAAAAGAAATGGAGCACTTTATTTCTGGATAAGAGCACAATACATCTAACATATGTTACACAAATGGTATAACATACAGTAGAATTTTACTCATCCATCCTGGAGAATATTATGTTATTTTCCGGGAAATGGGTGGGCTTGGAAAATACCATATGGAGTGAAATAAGTCAGTGTTAGAGAGGCAAAGGGCCTATGTGTTCTCGCATAGGTGGAAGTTAGACTTGAAATATAAATCAAAGAGTGAACACATGCGAGCATATGCATACACACGCACACAGAGACACACACGCATGACCGAACTGGCTAAGGCATGCTACATGCAGAGGAGGCTTCCGTGGTGCATGTAACCCCTTGAACAAGTAACGGTGTCACAAAATGAACACCGGGGAGCGGAACGTGTCTCCACTGGAGAGGGTGAGTGGGGACATGGCGGGAGGAATGGTGGGCGAGGAGACGTGGTCCTCAGCTTCAAGCGTGGGAATGGAGCGAGGGAAGTCGAGGGGAGGGGAAGGGTGGCGAGGGAGGGAAGGATGGCGGAGGAGGGGGCGGCGGGAAGGGCGACGCCCGCCAAGATGCACTGTGCACATGAAGGGGGACGTGGGATTAAGATCCCTGGGTACAGCGATTGGAGGACTGTAAAGAAACGAAACGAAACAAACGAGCCGCAGCTCAGCCACGAAGAGGCGGCCGCGCCACATCTGCCGTCGGGAAATGCAAAGCAAGACAGCGGAGTGAGTTCCCCGAACACCGGCGGAATGGGCAGCCGCTGAGGTGGGATCTGAAGCTGGGGGGACCGTCCGCCGCGGGGGGAGGGACCCCCATCCACGGCTGGGGGTGCAGGGTGGCTCGGCGACCTGGGAAGAGGCTGGCCCTTCCTTCCTTCCTTCCTTCCTTCCTTCCTTCCTTCCTTCCTTCCTTCCTCCCTCCCTCCCTCCCTCCCTCCCTCCTCCTCCCTCCTCCCTCCTCCCTCCCCCCTCCTCCTCCTTCTCCTCTTTTTGTTTGCCAGCCCTGGGCCTTGAACTCTGGATTTGTGCCCTTATTCTTGAGCCAGGGGCCTGAAAGCTGCCCTTGAGCTTTTTTGCCTCAAGGCTGGCGCTCTACCACTTGAGCCACAGCTCCATTTCCAGCTTTTTGTGGGGGTTCACTGGCGATAAGAGTCTCACGGATTGCCCTGCCCGGGCTGGCTTTGAACCCCTCAGCCTCCTGAGTAGCTGGGGTGACAGGCGTGAGCCGCCCCGCCCCCGCCCCGACGTATTTAAAAGTTCACCAAGCCCCCAGTGGCCAGAGCTGGAAACCTGGCGCGGCGGCGTGGCTGCGGGTCAAACCCCGCCATACCCCACGGTGCGCGGAGGGGCCGTGAAGCCCCACTGGTGGGAGGAGCGACTGCGCAGGTGGAGAGGTGGGGGAGGGCGGGCCCGTGGGGGAGGGCGGGCCCGTCCTCCCTGCAGAACTTGCAGTGATCTAGATGGCTGCCGACCCTCGAGGAGGCGGAGCACAGCCTCAGCCCTAGACCCCGGCTCTGCCCGGCGGCTCCTTCCCGAGGGGGAGGGGTGTGCGGGTGAGCGTGTGCAAAACACCACCGTGACACCTCCGTCGATGGCGTGGTCCCTCGACTCCTCGGTGCTGCTCCCGCTCCACAAACGCACCACCCCAGCGTGGCCAGGAGGAAGGCACGAGAAAAGCCTCCCTGCAGAACGTTCTAGAGAATGCCCGGTGAACAGACCCCCACCGCCAAGGTCGTTGAGAACAAGGCCAGTCTGAGACCAGCAGGCTTCCTCCCCCGGTGCCCTCCGCTCCAGGCTGCGGCCCCTTCCTGCTCCTGCGTGCTGCTCTGTGGGCGTCCACGGGGGCCGGGACACCCCACCCCCCCCGTCCACGTGTCCCCCGTCCCCGTGTCCTCCCATCCCCCTGTCCCCGTGTCCCCCACCCCCCCGCCCCCGTGTCCCCTAACCCGTCCCCGTGTCCTCCCACCCCCCGTCCCCATGTCCTCCCATCCCCTGTCCCTGTGTCCTCCCATCCCCCCTGTGTCCCCCACCCCCGTCCCCGTGTCCCCCACCCCTGTGTCCTCCCATCCCCCCATGTCCCCCACCCCCGTCCCCGTGTCCCCCACCCGTGTCCTCCCATCCCCCCCGTGTCCCCCACCCCGTCCCTGTGTCCCCCACCCCCCCATCCCCGTATCCCCCCCCGTCCCCGTGTCCCCCCACCCCCCATCCCCGTATCCCCCCCCCCGTCCCCGTGTCCCCCACCCCCGTCCCTGTGTCCCCCACCCCCCGTCCCCGTATCCCCCCCCCCGTCCCCGTGTCCCCCCAGGCCCGCGACCCCGTTGCCTGTGGCCCTGTGTCCGGCCCTGGAGGCCACGGTCTCGGGCTGGTCTGACGCCTTCCCGGTGCTGGAAGACCTTGCGCTGCGCTCATTTTCTGGAGAGGAAGTTGGGGAGGAGGCGTCTGCGCGCCTTTACAGATGCGTGGGGCGCGCGTGTTAAAGTGGTTCTTAGGGAAAACATGTAATTACTGTGTTTGCCACAGCCGGCGCTGAGAGCCGCTCTTCTTGTTTTCTCCAAGTCTTTATCATTTTCTTGGTTGGTGGCAGAGCAAATGACTGCTCAGTGGCCTTGCGTGATGGCGGTGACACTAAACACAACCCCGTGTCACCGGAACCCCGGCACGGCGCCGTCCCCCGCTCCTGAGGGGCCGGCTGCAGGCCGGACGCTGAGGGAGGGCCTCGCCTGCCCCCCCCCCCCGCGGTGACCCCCGACCCCCGGGGCCCCTGACTGCAGGCTGAGGGAGGGCCTGGCCTGCCCCCCCCCGCGTTGCCCCCCGACCCCCGACTGCAGGCAGGACGGCTGAGGGACGGCCTGGCCTCGCCTGCCCCCCCCACGGCCCCCCCGCACCCGCTGCGCCCCGGGCCTGGCCTGGCACCCAGCCTGGCGCTGCCCAGAGAAAGACAAGCAAGTTTCCCCTTTTTCCTAAAGAACCCCCACCGGGAGGGGGGCGGGGGGCTCCCAGGCAGGCGGAGCTGACCCCAGACCCGTCTCCAGGGACAGCCAAGGCCGGAGGCGTCGCGGCCCGTCGAGGATGGCTTTGAACCCAGGTGCCAGCCGGGTTCCCGGGCCGGGCGGTGCGCGCTGATGCCGTCGCCCCCGTGGCGGGCTGGGCTGGCGCGTGGCCCTGGGCCCTGCACATCCGACCGGCAGGGCCGCCGCCCGAGCTGGCCCCGCGTCCTGCGGCCACCCTCCCCCCCCCCGCCCCGCCCGCACCCCCGCGTCCTGCGGCCACCCTCCCCCCCCGCCCCGCCCGCACCCCCGCGTCCCCCACCCTCCCCCCCCCGCCCCGCCCGCACCCCCACGTCCTGCGGCCACCCTCCCCCCCCGCCCGCACCCCCGCGTCCTGCGGCCACCCTCCCCCCCCGCCCCGCCCGCACCCCCGCGTCCTGCGGCCACCCTCCCCCCCCGCCCCGCCCGCACCCCCCGCGTCCTGCGGCCACCCTCCCCCCCCGCCGCCCGCACCCCCGCCCGCACCCCCGCGTCCTGCGGCCACCCTCCCCCTCCCCCCCGCCCGCCCGCACCCCCGCGTCCCAGCGCCGGGCCCAGCCTGTCCCCTGCTCCTCCTGCTGCCGCCCCCCCTCCGTCTCCGTCGCCCTGGGAGCAGCCCCGTCCCCCCCCCCCCGCCATGTCCAGGTGGGAAGCTCTTGGTTTTTTACCCCACCCCGCCTCTGTAATTTTCCGTCTGGACACGCGCGCCCTTCCCCGCGGAGCGCTCCGGGGCCCTGGGCGCCGCCCTCGGGGGTCAGAGGCTCCGCCTGCGGTGCTCCCCACGGACACGCAGCTCGGGAGCTCGGGCTCGCCACGGGGGAGCCGGCCCGGCCGCGGCGGTCCGCGGGGACCCAGAGCCGCCTTCCCCGCGCCCCGGGGACCCAGAGCCGCCTTCCCGCGCCCCGGGGACCCAGAGCCGCCTTCCCCGCGCCCCGCGCCCCGCGCCCGGCGGACCCAGAGCCGCCTTCCCGCGCCCCGCGCCCCGCGCCCGGCGGACCCAGAGCCGCCTTCCCCGCGCCCCGGGGACCCAGAGCCGCCTTCCCCGCGCCCCGGGGACCCAGAGCCGCCTTCCCCGCGCCCCCGCGCCCCCGCGCCCGGCGGACCCAGAGCCGCCTTCCCCGCGCCCGGCGGACCCAGAGCCGCCTTCCCCGCGCCCGGCGGACCCAGAGCCGCCTTCCCCGCGCCCCGCGCCCAGGGGACCCAGAGCCGCCTTCCCCGCGCCCCGCGCCCGGCGGACCCAGAGCCGCCTTCCCCGCGCCCGGCGGACCCAGAGCCGCCTTCCCCGCGCCCGGCGGACCCAGAGCCGCCTTCCCCGCGCCCCGCACCCCGCGCCCGGCGGACCCAGAGCCGCCTTCCCCGCGCCCCGCGGGCCGCCGGGTGCCTCCCCGGCCCACATCCCCCCCCCCCCCCCGGGCACTTCCTGCAGCTGGACACGGAAGCCTCGGGCCAGGTCCCCAAGGCCAGGGCGCCCGCCACGCCCGCTCTGGAGCGAGTCCAGACACCCCGAGCTGCCCGCCGGGACCTCGGGAGCCGCAGGCAGCCCAGGGGCCCTGGGCCTCCACTTCCCACCCCGGCCCCCACCCTCCAACCAGGACCCCCGCGGGGACCCCCCCCCCCAGCCCAAGGTCTCCACCGGGGTTCAGTGCGCGCTGTGCATCGCACCCTGGAGGCCGCTGAATAAGAGAGCGGAGGGGAGCCCTGCGGAGAGGGGGGCACGGGGGGAGGCCGGGGCTGGGGGGCGGGGGAGGGCAGGAGGGGGAGGGGCTCCGTGGGGCTACAGGGCACTTCCGGTTCCGAGGGCAGGCTGCTGAGATGCTGTATGTGTGCGTGCGTCGGCGTGTGCGTGCGTGCGTCGGCGTGTGCGTGCGTGCGTGCGTCCGTGTGCGCGTGTGCGTGCGTGCGTCCGCGTGTGCGTGCGTGCGTCCGTGTGCGTGCACAGCCAAGCACCCGGCCCCGGGCCTGCCTCGGGCAAGGCTCCCCGCCCCGCCCGTGAAGGCGGCGGTGGCCTCAGGCCCACGGCGCGCGCCTCGTGTCTCCGCCTCTGCGTCGCCCTCTCCGTCTCTGTCTGTCCGTCTCTCTCTCGCCCGCCCGCCCATCTCACCCACCAGTTCCGGCCACGCGGCCCCCGGGTGCAGGCCGGGGCGGGGCCGTGGTGCGGGTGGAGCTCGGTCCCTCGGGCAGCAGCACTGCGAGAGAGCGGGACGGCGCAGACACGGCCACGCCCCACACGCAAGCGCGCTGAGGGCCCCACCGCCGCCACGGAGGGCGCCCCGGGAGCGGGCGCTGCCCCGCCCCGCCCCACCCGGCCCCGACGGGGCGCCCGCCGCCGCCCCGCCCTGCCGCCAGCCCGGGCGCCCGCCTCCTCGAGCGCAGAGAGGGCCGTGGCCCCGCCCCTCCCGTGGCCCCGCCCCGCCGACCATGGCCCCGCCCCGTGCCCGCCGTGGCCCCGCCCCTCCCGTGGCCCCGCCCCGCCGACCATGGCCCCGCCCCGTGCCCGCCGTGGCCCCGCCCCTCCCGTGGCTCCGCCCCCCGCTGCCCGGCCATGGCCCCGCCCCTCCTGCTGTCAGCCCGTGACTCCGCCCCGTGCCCGCAGTGGCCCCGCCCCACCCCCCGCCCGGCCATGGCCCCGCCCCGTGCCCGCTGACCCCAAGGGTGGGGCTGTTGGGAGTGGCAGGTGTTGGGTTGGGCACCGGGCCCTCGGGGTCCCCTGGGAGGGGGCTGTGGGACCCCAGTCCTGGCGTGGCCCCTGACCCGGGCGTGGCCCCTGACCCGGGCGTGGCCCCTGACCCGGGCGTGCCCTCCGCTGGGCTCCCGGCCCCTCGCCAGGCCGCTGATGGTCGTGGGGCGCGATGAGGAAACGGAGCGTGATGCTGTTCAGGGTGAACGCGAATCGTGACCGCGCACCTTCGAGGGCTGGTGTCGCGAGCCCCGACGGTAAACGTCCAGCTACACACAATCAATAGATGTGAGTTCTTCTATAGACATTCACGTGTGTCGTTGTGCAAAGAAAATTAGGAGAACTTTGATTTCCCGATCGAATCCAAGCAGGACCTCGGGGTCCCGCGTGGCGGCTCCGGAGCCCGAGGCTGAGCGCCCCCAGGTTCCAGGCCAGCCGCAGCAGGAGGGTCGCACGACTCCGCCTCAGTGAGTGTGTGTGAGCGTGAGTGTGAGTGGTAGCTCACACTGCCAGCCGGGAGATCGCAGACGTGTAGGAGGCATAGATGGGAGGATGGAAACCTAAGTGTGCCTTCGGGAACGGGGGTGAGCCTTATCTGCGGGGATGGGGTGAAGGGGCCGAGGGTGAGCCGTGAGTTCAAGTCCAGTACTGCGCTGACCTGGACGTCTCTGCTGGGTGGCCGCCCACACTGCTCTTGGGGATTCTCCTCTCTTTTCGTGTGAAGGTGGTGACGGGGGGGGGGGGTCACGGTTACACGAGTCAGGTAGTGAGGACATCCCCTTTTGCAGGGTGTCCCCCCTCCCTCATTCTCCCGCAGCCTTCCCCTCCTGGCTTCCCGCGCCCCTCTTGGGTCTCTTGCAGTAGAGAGCTGGGTTCAAATCCTGATGTCCCGAAGACGTGGAAAAGCCCGTAGGTCACCGCGTGCCTCAGTTTCTCCGTAGGCAGAGCGAGGGCAGCACAGTGAAGTTGTGAGTGCTGTGGACACGTGCGTTCGTGGAAGGTTCCAGAATGGTGCCCGGGATGCAGTCAGCGCTCCGTCGGTGCGATTCCCCCGTGTGAGCGTCTGGTGAAGGCCCCGTCCGCGCACGTCCAGGATTTCCGGGCGTTTAAGACACTGCACTCGGCATCTTCCACACAGAATCTGATCTGCGCCCTCGGGCGTGGGTCTGCATGCGTGCTGCACCGCAAGAATGGGTGCCGACTTGAGTTAAAGGTGGTGGGTGCGAGGGATGTCGGCTCCCGGGACCACCGGAGCCACAAGAGGGACACGGAATACCCGGCGTGGGACTCACTTCTGCAGGAGGGGAGCCACCGGCCGAGGCCGCGCAGACCGTGGGTGCCCCCCCGTGTTTGCCCCTAGCATGCAGGGACCCCCATTTGCCCCTAGCACGCAGGGCCCCCCCGTTTGCCCCTAGCACGCAGGGCCCCCCCCGTTTGCCCCTAGCACGCAGGGGCCCCCCCCGTTTGCCCCTAGCACGCAGCCCCTGCCACCCCCCCCCCCAGGGCCGGGCTCGGGTGCGCATCCGCTGGTGACGGGCCGCGTGGAGCAGGGTTCAACGTCTGCGCAAGGCCGTCCTGACACGGGGCGATCGAGACCCGGGACGTCCCCACAGCCTCGACGGGCTGGGCGTCTCACGGCTGCCACGCGTGCCTTCCCTACCCAGGCGGGCCGCTCCGGCCCCGACCCGCGGGAACCGCAGGCGAGCGCGCGGCAGGAAGGACGACGCGGAGCCCGGGGCCCGGGGATGCGCGCCCCGCCCGCCAGCCCCGCCCGCCACCGGAGGCAGCGGCCCCGGGGCCCAGGACCAAATACACAGCCTCGGCCAGGGAGGGGGGCGTGGCCCCCGCGGCAGAGGGGGCGTGGCTCCCGCGGCAGAGGGCCCGCCCCGCCCCGCCCTCCCGCGGCCCGGGCTCCGTGCCCAGCACCGCACCCCTGGCGGCCACGCGCAAGCCTTGATGGGCAGAAGAGGAGCCCAACCCACCTGCAGGGTTAGGCCAAGCCCCGCCCACACCCGCCCCAGGCCCCGCCCGCAGCGGCCTAGCCACAGTGGCCCCGCCCACACAGGCCACACCCACAGGGGGCTCCACTCCACAGCGCCGCCCCTCCGCCAGCAGTGACCACGCCTCCGCAGAGCCCCGCCCCGTGCGCCCCGCCCTCCGAGGCCACGCCCCCTCCCGGGGCGCCCGGCTATAAAAGCAGGCCCGTGGCCCTCCTGCTTCCTGGCCGTACCACCTGCGGGCCGCCCTGAGGCCTGCTGCGGAAGAGCCCCGGACCCCGGGCCCGGCTCCTGGCTCCACCTCCCTCCCAGGGTCAGGGGCGGCGGGTGCCTCTACTGAGGCCGGGGCGGCCCGGCTCCCAGCCTCCACCCCGAGAGGACGGCCCCACCCGGGGGAGGACGGCCCCGGCCCCCAGCCTCCACCCGGGAGGACGGCCCGGCCCCCAGCCTCCACCCCGGGGAGGACAGCCCCACCCGAGAGGACGGCCCGGCCCCCAGCCTCCACCCCGAGAGGACGGCCCCACCCGGGGGAGGATGGCCCCGGCCCCCGGCCTCCACCCCGAGAGGACGGCCCCGGCCCCCGGCCTCCACCCCGAGAGGACGGCCCCGGCCCCCAGCCTCCACCCGAGAGGACGGCCCCACCCGGGGGAGGACGGCTCCACCCGGGGGAGGATGGCCCCGGCCCCCAGCCTCCACCCGAGAGGACGGCCCCACCCAGGGGAGGACGGCCCCGGCCCCCAGCCTCCACCGAGACCACCCCAGCCAGGCTCCCAGCCTCCACCTCGGCCAGGACGGCAGGTGCGGGTGCTTGGCTGGGCAAAGGGCAGATTCCCCATGGAGGAGCACCCCTCCCCCAGAGGCCGCTTCCCTGCCCCACCCGCCCCTCTCCCTCCGCCTCCGCTGCAGTTCCGCTTCCAGGTTTTTGCTGGTTAATTGGAGATAAGAGTCTCACAGACCCACCTGGGCTGGCTTTGAACCCTGGTTCTGCTCAGGAGGCTCCAGGCCTAGGTCGGTTTTGCTTTACTCCTGGCGTTCTCCGGTGTAAGCAGAGACTCATCCGTGGCATATTCTTCAACACGCGTGTCCTGCTGCTGCTGTAGTCAGACAGGACCAGCACCTCGGCAGCCGACCCTGGCTGCCCACCGGGAGACAGCCTCACCTTCAAAGCCGCCCGTTTCCTCTGCCCAGCCCCCCCCCCGTGCTTTTTCTTTCTTTCTCTCTTTCCTTTTATTTATTTTTTTTTGTGCATTTTCTCTGGACAAAGTCCTCGCTCGGCTTCACAGTAAGACACACATTCACAATGAGAGAACGTCGCGTAAGACCTCGCGTGTCTGAAATGCCTTCACTCCACCCTTCCAACTTCTAGGTGCCCGTTCTGCCATTTCCCTCGGCTTTTCTGCTACCTTCTGGAAACGGGGGGCCGACTCTTACATTGCTGAGTGTTCTCACCCACCCGTGGTGTCCTTATCCTTCTTCTCTCTGGCTTTCCTTTCATTTCCGTCGCTTCTTCGCCTGTGGGTTCGTATCATCTTACAGGCCTGTGGGCCATTTGGTCCTCCCTCATGGCTTGTGATTTTTCCTTGTTATTTGTCTAGCGTATTGCTCCTTTCGTTGAGACTTGAGTGCGCTCTCTCTCTCTCTCTCTCTCTCTCTCTCTCTCTCTCTCTCTCTCTCTCTCTCTCTCTGCATTCCTGGTGTGCACTTCTTGCTGTCACCTTAATTGGGAAGCTCCTGAGCAGTGGAGACGATTGGAGCACAGGGACTCTGACCTGGGGGTGCCCCATGCACTGGTGATGGCTAGGAGCTGGGGAATCGCTGGAGGTGGGGCCTGGCCAGAGGAAAGCGGCCACTGGGCTGTGTCCTGGGCTGCCCCTTGCTGTGTTCCCTTTCCCCGCTCCCCTCGCCACACCCCTGCATGGTGAGTGCCTGTCAGGTGGTTGCCACAGAACCCTTGGACCAGGAGCTAGAAGCAGCCCTACCTGGGCGTCCTGGGACCGCGTGGAGGCCAGATAACCCCAGTGCCGTGTGTGTGTGTGTGTATGTGTGTGTGTGCGCGTGTGTGTGTCCGCGTGTGCACGCACTTCCTGAAGCTCAAGATCAGGATGCCATTGGGTCTCGTGCTCTCTCGCAGACCCAGACTTGATTTTTACCCGGCTGCAGAACGGGGCAGTGACGTTCAGCCGGCGAGGCTGGGAGTGGAATGAAATGCTAGCTAGTGCGGGCTGTGGGCTGCGGGCTGCGGGCTGTGGGCTTTGGGCAGCCCCGCTGACAGGGCCTCTGCGGGGCTCTGGAGGGGACCCTGGGCTCGGGGGGGGGGGGGCCCTTGCTCTGAGTGCGGGGCCTGGGCAGCCCCGACCTCTCTCTGTGCTCCTGGACAAGGTCTGCTCTCTCTCTCTGTCTCTCTAGCCCCAGGGGAACTTGCCTGTGACCACGTCGATGAGTCCCGGGGGGCCGGGCCCACCCACAAGGCCCACGGCCTATGTGAGCCCCATGAGCTGCGAGGCCCCGGCCCCCACACAGCCCTCTCAGCCCGTGGAGAGACCCCACCACCGGAGGACACGGCAAGGACACCCAGGATGGCAGCTCCGGTGGGCAGAGAGCGGCGGGCACAGGAGCGGCCTCCCGGCGGGGCCGGCCCCGCCCGCCCCCCCACCTGGGGCAGCCGCGGAGCGCGGGAGCCGCCCGCCGGCCCGGGGCTTCCCGCGGGGGGGCATGCTCGTGGTCCCCGGGTACTGGGTGTCCCAGGGGCAAGGGGTGGAAACCGTCTACCCCTGCATCGCGTTCCTGCCCCTGGCGGCCTCCGGCACCCACGTGTACGGGGGCCCGGTGTTCTTCATTTTCACTGCCTAGGGGCTCCTCACCTGTGCGGCCCTGCTGCCCCAGCCCCAGCCCCAGCCCCATCCTGCCCGCCCTCCTGCCCGGCCGCACCTCGGTGGGATGCCCCGCTCCCAGCTCCTTTTTCCTTCATTGACGCCGTGCATTTGGTCCCGCCGCGCCGTGGAAATCAATCGGCAGCACGACCATCGCGATTTGAGAAATAAGAGATGTGACCAGAAAGAAAGCTGGAAAAGCACCACCCGAGGGAACGAAACGAACGGCCACGAGGGCTTCATCGGAGCCATTGATGTGCTCGGAGAGAGTGCTGCCCAGAAAAGCTGGTGACAGGAGCTGGAACACCAAGCAGTGCGGACGGCTCGAGCCACAGGAGGGATCCCCAAATAGCGGAAGGCACGGGGGACATGGCTCAGTGGGTGGAGCACCTGCCTAGGAAGAGCAAGGCCCTGAGTTCAAACCCTGGAATCCCCCAAAGAGTTCACCAACTGGAGAAAGACAGCGTGCCCCCACCTGCACTGAGGGCGTAACCTGGACCCTGGCGGGGCGGGGTGCTGGGACAGGTGCTCAGCAATGCCCCTCCTCGACACCCCGGCCCTGCCAGTCCAGGGCGCAGAGGCCCACGAGGGCGGGCGGGCCTGCGGGGTGGCCGGCCACCTCCCCAGGGGCCCGCAGGGTCACCAGGGGGCACAGCCAGCCGGCTCCGGCTGGGCTGGAGCACAGGTCATGTCTTCATCCAGCATAAGAGGACCTGGGAAGAGGGCGCGGGGAGCGGGGAGGCCCGCCGGTGTGCAGGGCGCGGGGGCCCGGGAGGCCCGCCGGTGCGCAGGGCGAGGGGGGCGGGGAGGCCCGCCGGTGCGCAGGGCGCGGGGGGCGGGGAGGCCCGCCGGTGCGCAGGGCGCGGGGGGCGGGGAGGCCCGCCGGTGCGCAGGGCGCGGGGGGCGGGGAGGCCCGCCAGTGCGCAGGGCGCGGGGGCCCGGGAGGCCCGCCGGTGCGCAGGGCGCGGGGGCCCGGGAGGCCCGCCGGTGCGCAGGGCGCGGGGGCCCGGGAGGCCCGCCTGTGCGCAGGGCGCGGGGGGCGGGGAGGCTAGCCGGTGCGCCCGGGCCGGGAGACCAAGGCCAGGAGCCCCCAAGGCCCTGGGGCGGGCTGGTTGCTGGGACGCGGCCCGTCCCCAGAGCGAGCTCCCAGCTCCGGGGAGGGAGGCCAGGGTGGCCCGGGGGCCCAGGGGCGCGGCGGGGATCAAAGACCCCCTCTCCAGCAAAGGACGGGAGGGAGGGCGGGAGCGGGTGGGTGTGGGTGAAGCCGCCGCTCCCTCCCCCTGGGTGCCCGGGAACCCCAGGGCTCGGGTCGGCTGATTTTAAGTCGCTTTTCCCCCTTTGTATTCAGGGTTCGCTAAATAAACGTTTCCTGGGCTTCCCGCGCGGGGCCAGCTTGTGCCAGCTTCATCCATGCTGGGGGGGTGGGGGGTGGGGGTCCCCAACCGCGGTCCCCGCGCTGGGGAGAAAGCACACCTGCTCCTCCGGGGCAGGCCCGCCCCGCCCCAATGCCCCGCCCATCGCCCCGCCCCCGGCCCCATCCCGCCCCGCCCATTGCCACGCCCCCGGCCCATCACCACGCCCCGCCCCATCCAGCCCCGCCCATTGTCACGCCCCGCCCCGCCCATTGCTACGCCCCCAGCCCCATCACCACGCCCTGCCCAGCCCATTGCCACACCCCGCCCCGCCCATTGCCACGCCCCCAGCCCCATCACCACGCCCCGCCCCATCCCGCCACGCCCATCGCCACGCCCCCGGCCCCATCACCACGCCCCGCCCCATCCCGCCACGCCCATCGCCACGCCCCCGGCCCCATCACCACGCCTGGGAGGGCTGTGGAGAGCAGGTCTGCCCGGGCCGGGATGCCGGCTGTGCCCGGGCGTCTGCGTCCGAGCTCGCTCCCCGGACGGTGCTGCTGCCAAGCCTGGGGCTGGGGGGGGGGCGGGGGGGCCGGCCGGGCTTAGACGGCTGGTGTGCGCCCTCGCCTGCCCTCCTTCCTGGGAGCCGCCGTGCGGGCGGCTCGGGGGCCGTGCGGCTCCGGGGGTGGGGGGGGGCGGGGGCCGCGTCCGGGCCGAGTCCCGGCGTGGCTCGAGGACGAGCCGACTCCGATCACCCCGGGGCCGTCACCTTCGCGCTGCCGGACTTGGGGCTCGGCGGGAGTGGGGGGGTGGGGCTGGTGTCCGAGGGCAGGGGTCCCCGCCGTCATTCCGCGCCCCGGCCCGCCCCGCAGGGCTGCTTACCCTGGTTTGCCGGTTGTTGGTGTTGCACGTTTCTTCCGGCACTTGGGCTCGGCGTCCCCGCTCGACGCGAATCGTGAGCCACACGTCTGCCCTGTGTTCACGCGTGTGCGGCCCCGAGACGTCTGCCCTGTCTTCACGCGTGTGCGGCTCCGAGACGTCTGCCCTGTGTTCACGCGTGTGCGGCTCCGAGACGTCTGCCCTGTGTTCACGCGTGTGCGGCTCCGAGACGTCTGCCCTGTGTTCACGCGTGTGCGGCTCCGAGACGTCTGCACTGTGTTCACGCGTGTGCGGCTCCGAGACGTCTGCCCTGTGTTCACGCGTGTGCGGCTCCGAGACGTCTGCCCTGTCTTCACGCGTGTGCGGCCCCGAGACGTCTGCCCTGTCTTCACGCGTGTGCGGCTCCGAGACGTCTGCCCTGTCTTCACGCGTGTGCGGCTCCGAGACGTCTGCCCTGTGTTCACGCGTGTGCGGCTCCGAGACGTCTGCCCTGTCTTCACGCGTGTGCGCTCCTCTCGCGCCTCCCCGAGCTTGCGCTCCCGAGGCCTCGCCTCCGTTCTCCTCTTCAAATCAAGCAGCCTCCCTTTTGGTTCTGGCTCTGGCCTGTGCTCCCAGTCTGTCCAGAGCAGAGGGCGCGGGGGCTGGAACTCAAGCCCTCGCTCTCAGTCAGCTTTCTGGCTCGCGGCGGGTGCTCTACCCCTTGAGCCACACTCCCAGCCCGGCATTTTTTCCGGCTCATTGGAGACGGAGTCCCGTAGAACCGAGATTCTCGGGGTCCCCGCCTCCTGCGTGGCCAGGATGATCGGCGGGGGGGTGAGCTCTGGTGGGAGTGGTGTTTAATCGTAGACGCGATGTGGCGAGTGTATTATACTAAGCGGTGTAATTAACTAGCGCAGGATACTTTTCCCCACTCATTTGAATCTTCTTCATATCTTTGAGAAATACGCTACCAATTCCTGCCCAGAGGCCCTGACGACTCCAGTGAGGTCTGTTCCCACGCGTGCTTTCGTGGCGGCGTCAGCCATAGCAGCAAACACCCTTTAGAGAGGCGGTTGACGTGCGTGCATGGATCTTGTGTAACAGTCAGACAACCGCAGCAGCCCTCCGCCCGAGGCACGGCTCCAGCCCAGCGCCCAGCCCCAGGGGACCCCCGATGGTGGGATGGGCGCGGTGTGCCGCCTCCGTGCGGGTTCTGCCCCTTCCGCGGCCGACTGCCGGCCTCCCGCACCCGGGTCCCCCGGAGGGACGGGGCGCCGCCGCGACCGGGCCCCCAAGCTGGGCTCCACCTGGCCTGACGTCGCCTTGTAACGCGAGCAGAATCGAGGCTGGTACAGAGGCTCACACCTGTAATCCCAGCTACTCGGGAAGCTGAGACTTGAAGGTCAAAGTTCAAAACCAGCGCAGGCGGGAAAGTCCGTGAGAGTCTTGCCTCTAAGGAACCACCGGCAGCCGGAAGCAGAGCGGTGGCTAAAGCGGCAGAGCATGCCTTGACCAGGAAACGTGAAGCCACAGCGAGTTCAAGCCCCGGGATTGGCATGAGGAATAAATAAGTAAGTAGATAGAGAGATAGGATAAAATAAAATAAAATAGAGGGGTGGGGAGAGAATAAAATAAACAGAGTCCCACGTCTCAAGTGAGGGCCACTTGCCGGAAACCCTCGCCCTGGCCGGCTTCCCCGCCCCTCCCTCGGCCACCGCCACAGAGACGCCCCCTGATCTGCCGCCGCCTTCTTCTCCGGGATACCAGTCCCTGAGACTCCCAGCAGCCCCAGGAGGGGCGGGGCGGGGCGGGTGGATCCAGGAGGGGGTGAAATCTCCGGGCCGGAGGGGCTGGGGTCGGCCCCAGGCCCCCTACGCACCCCTCCTCCGTGCGGGGCAGGCAGGGGGACCGGCTTCCCGCCCCTCGCCACCTCCCCGGGGCCCAGCGATGGGGAACAGACGCGATGGCGGCGGCCACAGTTCCTGGGGCGCAGCGGCAGGGGGTGTGGGCGCCCGGGGAGCCGCCCCGCTTCTGTCCTGAGCTCTGCCCCCCCCCCCGGGGGCTCTGGAGACCAGGGGCCTCCGCCCCGGGCGCCCCTCCCTCCCCCCTCCTTCACACATCCTGAGCCGGGCTGGCTGCCTTCCTGCCGCCCTCCCGGGTCTGCCCGCCGCGGGCCGGGTTATTAATAGCCGCATTAATAACTGGCGTTTACGGAGCACTCAGGGCGCGCGGCACGGGGGGGGGGCGTCCTCAGCGCATTATCTCCATCGATCGCCCCTTCTGGGCAGGCTTCCGAGCCCGCAGCCCCTGCCTTCCACACTTAACAAACTGCCCCAGAGGGGGGCGCGGCCGTCTGGGGTCCCACGGCACCGTGGCCGGGCCGGGGTCTGCCACGCGGCACAGGGACAGCACCCCGCAAGGACCCCTGCCCCGCTGCCCCCCACGCCAGCAGACCCGGGGCCTCACTGCCCCGCTGCCCCCCACGCCAGCAGACCCGGGGCCTCCCTGCCCCGCTGCCCCCCACGCCAGCAGACCCGGGGCCTCCCTGCCCCGCTGCCCCCCACGCCAGCAGACCCGGGGCCTCCCTGCCCCTCTTCCCCCCACATCAGCAGACCTGGGGCCTCCCTGCCCCTCTTCCCCCCACATCAGCAGACCCGGGGCCTCCCTGCCCCGCTGACCCCACAGGACCGCCCAGGACCCCGGCCCGGGCCCCCCCCCCAGCCCCTCGTGGTGTGCAGTGCTTCCTTAGAGCCCAGGGCCGGCGAGGCCCCGGCCGGCTTCTCTCCTTCCCCACCGGGCTCGGCGGCCCCGGCTGGGAGCTGGAAATCGCCTCCATCTTGAAGGTCAGCTGGGGCCCCCGCCCTGCTTACCCACGGCCTCACGTGTGGGTCCCAGGCCAGGGGGCCCTGGGCAAGGGCGCCGGCCACCCGCCCCTCCCCAGCCCCCCACCCGCCCCTCCCCAGCCCCCCCCCCAGCAGGGCCTCGGGAAGGGGCCGACCACGGGGCTCCCGGAGCCCACGCGCAGTTCCCGGCTCCGCAGACATCCGCACTCGCCTGCTGGAGAGACGGCTGGGGCGGCAGGGCCCGGGGCGGCGGAGACCGGGAGGCGGAGCCTGGGGCGGCGGAGCCCGGGGCGGCGGAGCTCTGGGCAGCCCGAAGCCGGCCAGGTGCCATCCCGGGCCTGGGCCCTGGCTCCCTGGCCGGGGGCTCTGTGACAGGGGCCAGGGCTTCGGGCTCATGGCCTTGGGGCCACATGGCCATTGTGGGGTGACCCAGGGGCCCCGGGGCCCTGTAGGGGAGCAGCGGTGGCTGCCACGGCTCCCCAGGACACCGGCGCGGGGCCTGCGGTCAGGAGCGGGGCGCGCGCGCCTGGCTGGAGGGGCCGAGCTCAGGGTCAGGCTTCCCAGGCGCCTGGCTGGGCTCGGGGCCGAACGCCAGCACCTCCCCGGGCAGGGCCGGGCCCCCCGCCACCGGAACTGAGCCCCGACTGCACACGTGGAGTCCTGACCTGCAGCGAGCTGCCCCTGGGGAAGGGTTTCTAGGACACACACGCATGCACACACGCGCACGCATACACCACGCACACGCACGCACACACACTCATGCACACACACGCATGCACACGCATGCACACACACTCATGCACGCACACACCACGCACATGCATGTACACGCATGCACACACGCACACATCACACACACATGCACGCACACGCACGCACACACACACTACGCACGCGCAGTGAGAAGGGCGCGCGGCCAGGGCCCTCCGTTGGCCGACCCGTCCCCCCGGCACCGGGGTTTGGGGTCCATCCGGACAGTGGGACCCGCTTCCCGCAGCCTTTCTCCAGGCCCCCATCTCGCGGCCACCCGGTGTGCCTGCCGCTGGCCCCGTGGGAGGAGACCCACAGCTAGCAGGCGGGCTTGGGGGCTGCGGCCTCAACGCCCGAGGTGGATCCCCCGGCGGGGGCGCGGGGGGCGCGGGGGCCACAGCAATGGCCGTGCAGAGACCCCACCGCCTCTCACCCTGAAAGCGACCCTGGCCGCGGCCCTCGTCCCGGGCAGCGCCCACACCCGGTGAACATCGGTGTCTACAGCTCTGCGGGGGGGGGGGACCCCTCAGCCACACCGGGGACACGCAGATGAGAAGCTGGGAGGAGACGCGTCCTGCGTGGAAGCAACCCGCTGGGCGTCTGGAGGGGAGCACGGGGTCTGCCCCGCCACGACCCGGGCGTCTGGAGGGGAGCACGGGGTCTGTCCTGCGCATCTGGAGGGGAGCACGGGGTCTGCCCCGCCATGCCCCGGGCGTCTGGAGGGGAGCACGGGGTCTGCCCCGACACCTGGGACGAGAGGAGAGGTGGCCCAGGCGTGTCAGGCGAGCCCCAGCCCATTCCTTTCCAGGGCAGCCTGAGGGGAGGGGAGGGGAGGGGGGGGAGCAGAGGAGGAGGGGCAGGGCCCGGTGGCCTGGCGCTGTGGGGAGCGGGTGCCAGGCAGGGCGGCCCGTCCGCAGCAGAGGTGGGGCAGGGCCGGGGGCACAGGTGCCCGGGCAGCCACGCGCTCGTGCCACGGGCAGGACACCCAGGCATCACGGGGTTAACAAGGGCAGAATCTATTAAGAAGAGAAATGGACTGCAGATACTGAAATCCTCACCGTGTATGCACAGAATAACACAGAAAATCCCAACTACTGCGCGCGCGGCCGTGTTCCGCCTCGCTAATGAGCTCAGTGCCAGCGAGCGGGAGGAGAGGTGAACTGAGATGTCCACCAGTTCAGTGAGCCAAACTCATAGACCTATGATGGCTGCACACACACATATACACGCTCCTATGCACACACATGCGCACACACGCACACATGTACACATATACACGTACACATACACACATACACACGTACACGCACACACACGTACACGCACACACACGTACACATATACACAGGCTCATTTGTGGACGGGACCCACACCAGCCATGATAAGCTTTGCATAACCAAGTCTGTCTGACAGTGTGCATGGTCTTTGCCTCAGGAATGTCTCCTCTGTGTGCGAGGCCTGTGGCGCCTCGCGTGTCAGGCTGTGGAGTGCGCCGTGGCACCTCGTGTGGCAGGCTGCGGAGTGGACCCGTGGCGCCCCATGTGGCAGGCTGCGGAGTGGACCCGTGGCGCCCCGTGTGGCAGGCTGCGGAGTGGACCCGTGGCACCTCGCGTGGCAGGCTGCGGAGTGGACCCGTGGCACCTCGCGTTTCAGGCTGCGGAGTGGACCCGTGGCACCTCGCGTGGCAGGCTGCGGAGTGGACCCGTGGCACCTCGCGTTTCAGGCTGTGGAGTGGACCCGTGGCGCCTCGCGTGGCAGGCTGCGGAGTGGACCCGTGGCACCTCGCGTGGCAGGCTGCGGAGTGGACCCGTGGCACCTCGCGTTTCAGGCTGCGGAGTGGACCCGTGGCACCTCGCGTGGCAGGCTGCGGAGTGGACCCGTGGCACCTCGCGTTTCAGGCTGCGGAGTGGACCCGTGGCACCTCGCGTGGCAGGCTGCGGAGTGGACCCGTGGCACCTCGCGTTTCAGGCTGTGGAGTGGACCCGTGGCGCCTCGCGTGTCAGGCTGCGGAGTGGACCCGTGGCGCCTCGCGTGGCAGGCTGTGGAGTGGACCCGTGGCGCCCCGTGTGGCAGGCTGCGGAGTGGACCCGTGGCGCCTCGCGTGGCAGGCTGCGGAGTGGACCCGTGGCGCCTCGCGTGGCAGGCTGCGGAGTGGACCCGTGGCGCCTCGCGTGGCAGGCTGCGGAGTGGACCCGTGGCGCCCCGTGTGGCAGGCTGCGGAGTGGACCCGTGGCACCTCGCGTGGCAGGCTGCGGAGTGGACCCGTGGCACCTCGCGTGGCAGGCTGTGGAGTGGACCCGTGGCACCTCGCGTTTCAGGCTGCGGAGTGGACCCGTGGCACCTCGCGTTTCAGGCTGCGGAGTGGACCCATGGCACCTCCCGTGGCAGGCTGCGGAGTGGACCCGTGGCACCTCGCGTTTCAGGCTGTGGAGTGGACCCGTGGCACCTCCCGTGGCAGGCTGCGGAGTGGACCCGTGGCACCTCGCGTGGCAGGCTGCGGAGTGGACCCGTGGCACCTCGCGTTTCAGGCTGCGGAGTGGACCCGTGGCACCTCCCGTGGCAGGCTGTGGAGTGGACCCGTGGCGCCTCGCGTGTCAGGCTGCGGAGTGGACCCGTGGCGCCTCGCGTGGCAGGCTGTGGAGTGGACCCGTGGCGCCCCGTGTGGCAGGCTGTGGAGTGGACCCGTGGCGCCTCGCGTGGCAGGCTGTGGAGTGGACCCGTGGCGCCCCGTGTGGCAGGCTGCGGAGTGGACCCGTGGCGCCTCGCGTGGCAGGCTGCGGAGTGGACCCGTGGCGCCTCGCGTGGCAGGCTGCGGAGCAGGTCGTGGCAGGGTTCAGGGCTCCAGGAGAGATCAAAGCAGCCTCCTGTGCTCCCAGCAGCAGCTCCGGCGAGAGCCGCGCGAGTGCTGAGCCGGCCTGGGGGGCAGGGAGGGGAGGGAGGAAGCCGGCAGGGGAGCAGAGCAGGGCGCCCCATGCTGCCAGGCAGAGCCCACCGAGGAGGAGGCCTTGCCTAGGGGTGCGCTTCCCCAGGAGAAGGCAGCCCACGCCGCCCTCCTCTGCGGGGCTCCCGGGCCTCCTGCGTGGCCGCCAGGACTCCTGCCGGACCCCGCTGCTTCAGGCTGCCAGGGAGCTCTGCTGAGCACCCCGAGTCCCCACCCGCCCCTGAGCCAGCACCAACCTGGGGGGACCGAGATGAGGAGCTGGCACTGCCGGGCCTTTCCCAGGACCCAGCGTCTGCGCTGCCACGGCCGTGGCCTCCTCCTCCTCCTCCTCCTCCTCCCCATGTCCTCAGCCCACGGCCATGGCCTCCTCCTCCTCCTCCTCCTCCTCTTCCCCGTGTCCTCAGCCCACAGCCATGGCCTCCTCCTCCTCCTCCTCCTCCTCCTCCTCCTCCTCCTCCTCCTCCCCGTGTCCCCAGCCCACGGCCGTGGCCTCCTCCTCCTCCTCCTCCCCGTGTCCCCAGCCCACGGCCGTGGCCTCCTCCTCCTCCTCCTCCCCGTGTCCCCAGCCCACGGCCGTGGCCTCCTCCTCCTCCTCCTCCTCCTCCTCCTCCCCGTGTCCCCAGCCCACGGCCGTGGCCTCCTCCTCCTCCTCCTCCCCGTGTCCCCAGCCCACGGCCGTGGCCTCCTCCTCCTCCTCCTCCCCGTGTCCCCAGCCCACGGCCGTGGCCTCCTCCTCCTCCTCCTCCTCCCCGTGTCCTCAGCCCACGGCCGTGGCCTCCTCCTCCTCCCCCCCGTGTCCTCAGCCCACGGCCGTGGCCTCCTCCTCCTCCTCCTCCTCCCCGTGTCCTCAGCCCACGGCCGTGGCCTCCTCCTCCTCCTCCCCCCCGTGTCCTCAGCCCACGGCCGTGGCCTCCTCCTCCTCCTCCTCCCCGTGTCCCCAGCCCACGGCCGTGGCCTCCTCCTCCTCCTCCCCCCCCCCCCGTGTCCTCAGCCCACGGCCGTGGCCTTCTCCCTCCCCGTGTCTGCAGCCTCCGTGTGAGCTCAGGAACCACCGTGTTCTTTCCTGAATCTCTAATCAGCTCCTTTTCATAATTGCTAATTCTTATTTTTGCAGCGATACCCTCTGTTATCTCTCGGGAGACTAATTTTCCAATATCATAAAATAATTTCTGTTCTGATTGCTCTATTAAATCTGGCTCTTCCGGTAAGTTTTGACGTTAGTCTAATTCAGTTTTCTTCTCTGGCTAGGGCTCACCTCCCAGTGGGTGGAGCTTCATCATCGAGCATTCCAGAGTTCTGGAATGTTCCAGAGTTGGTGCACCATTCAGCCTAACCCAGCGGTCCTCTGACATTGGGGAGAATCTGAGGGAAGTCCTGCCCAGTTAGAGCGTGCGTTTTCTTGCACACCTACACTGTCAGCTAACGGTTCATCCAGGCCAGCTGGTCCACCACTGGAGGCAGGTGGATGGGGCCTAGCGGAGAAAGCAAGGTCACTGTGACCTTGAAGGGATACCAAGACCCTGGCCCTCCCCGCTCCTCCCCCTCCTCCTCCCTCCTTGCCCCCTCTTTCCTGGCTGCCAAGCATGGAGCGGCTCCCTCCCCCCACTCTCAGCTCCCCCCCACAATACTGCGGCCAAGCAACCACAGATAGAAACCACGGAGCGAACACGGTCCCCCAGCACACAACCCCCGCCCGATTCCCAAACAGGAAGCAAAGCCACGGCTGGGGGCCGGGCCACACCCCGGGGGCCCTGACCAAATCCACGAGACACGGCTGGGGGCCGGGCCACACCCCGGGGGCCCTGACCAAATCCACGAGACACGGCTGGGGCTGGGCCTCGCTGGGGGAGCCCCCGCGGGCTGCTGGGCATCTTTGAGACGCGCCTTGGCCCTGTCCCGTCCCCCTTGCCGGCTCCTCCTCCTGGCTGCCAAGAGGTGAGCAGCTGCCCTGCGCCAGGCCCGGCAGCCATGATGCTCTGCACGGCCGAAACCTCTGAAACTTTCAACCCAGGCAAATCTCTCCTCCTCGAAATTATTCCTCTGAGTGTTTGTCACAGCGATCAAAAGACAGAGAGCGCAACTGATGAACCAAATTAGTGTCTTGGTGGTGTAAATGCAGCCCTAGACGCAGGCATACTGGCCGGAGACTAGCTTCGGTGACAATCCTTGACAGTGATATTTCTACTTAAACACCCAACAGGCGAGATTAGGGAAACTTTAAACTGCTTAATAAGAACAGTTACAAAGTCAGTAGGCATACATTGTAATCCGTTCTAAATACCAGCATTAAGCAAAAAGAAAATAATACGGGTGAACCTGCAACCATGAAAGATTCTAAAATGCCGGGAAATTAGAAGAGCAGAGAAGCTGGCATTCACGGGGAGGAAGGAAGGGCCCTAAAGTCGAGCGGTCAGACCAGACGTCCCCTTCGAAAATGGCGATTTGCCAGGAACCGCTGGGAACGGAAGGCCGGTGGGCGTCAGGGCGGGCAGGGCGGGGGCGCCCCTGAATCGCACCGGCGCGGGCACGGATGACTGGTGGGGGAGACCGTTCTTGGCACCGCTGGTGAGGGAGACTGGCCGTTCCTGCGGAAACTGAAGAATGGGTTCCCAGGGTAAATCCCGAGAGGATCAAGGGCTTTGCACCCGAGAGGCGACGTGCCGGGCGCCCGGCCGGGCGGGAAAGCCTCGCCCCGGCCCCGGAGTCAGGGCAGAAGGAAGAGGGGTGACCACTGCGTGGAAGTCCAAGCTCTTCCGCGATGACAGCCACCGCTGGCGCAGCACACGCTTGCCACGGAAGAGAGGCAGGCGCCTCCCCGCGGCTGGAGGGGGAGCGGCCTCACCCAGCCCGCCACGGGCCCCCCAACGCGGTGACAACCCGGAGACGGGGCCGCAGGGCCCCGGGAGCCCCCCGCCCGCCCGCCGGCGCAGGGCAAACGCGTTGGGGAGCAGCGTCGCATTTTATACTGCAGTTCACAGCGCTCAAGGCTGCAGGTGTGGCGCACGCAGGAGAGCGCCTACCAGCAAGTACCCACCTCAGGACCGCCAAAAACGAAGACCAGAGCTGGGCACTGGCGGCTCGCGCCTTCGGTCCCAGCTACTGAGGAGGTCGAGAGCTGACGGTCACGGTTCAAAGCCAGCCTAAGCAGAGACGTTCAGGAGACTGTTATCTCTCACTGGCCAGCACAAAGCTGAAAGTGGAGATGTGAATCAGGGGGTAGAGTGCTAGCCTTCGGGGGGAAAGCTCAGAGATAGTGCCCAGGCCCCCAGTTCAAACCCCACCACCGGCATTAAAAAAAAACTTGCTCAAAACCCAAGACGGGTTCAAGTCCTGGGCTCTGAGAAGCCTTCGTGTGTGTGGAACAAAGGAAACACACAAAGCGCTGCGGACGCGAACGCCCCGTGTCCACCAAGCCCACAGGCTGCGAGTCTCCAGACAGCCCCTAACACGCGTGAACACGCGTGAATTCATCCGCAGCGATCTCTCACCATCCCAACACCGGAGCAAGGAAACAAATTAGCAGACAAGATTCCAGTGTGATAACACAAAGTTTAATGCATGCAAAGCTATTCTGCATATCATTTTTAGACGTACATTTTTAGTGAGAGTACAAAATTGAATGTCAGGTGGCAAAGGAGCCAGGGAGAAAGGGGATTAGGAATCGAGAGAGAGCTTAAGCATAATATCTTTTTAAACCGCCAATAAATTGTGGCATAATGGTAAGCTTGTTAAGCCTGCCAGATTGCGGCGGGAGAGATTCCTGATCCGATTCTCCCTCATTCCTTCGTAATGATTCGAGATGCGTCAAGATTTAAGACAAACAAAGAAGGAAGAAGCCAGGTGTAGCAGGTCAGGAACCCCGCACGGAGAACCGACAACTGCACCCAAAACCAAGGAGAAGAAGCTGACTCAATGACAGAACAGACCTTGGGAATTCTTTTTTTGAAGCTAGAAATTTTCATGAATGATTTTTTAAAATTTATAATTTTGAATGTATTTCATTACTATTTATTAATAAAAGCCCGAGGCTTGTTTCTCTTACGAGTCACGGAATTGGCTGTTGGCCAACCTTGGAAAGAGAGAGACAAAGCGAGCGAGCGAGAGAGAGAGAGAAAGGAGGAGCTGGCACGTAAATTCTCATCAGGAAGAGGAGAATTTTTAACTTCAGGTGAAGAGATTTTAAATGGTAAGAATATGCCACATATAATTATCATTATTATACTTTAAGTACTTAATGAAATGGGCAACTTTCTAGGGAAATAAAAATAATCGAAACCAGCCAAGAAGCAGCCCACCGTCGGACCAATCGAGGAGCCTTAAATAGTCCCTCGGAGCTGCCCTTGAGGGCGTGCAGGCCGGTTCCACCGACAGTCTCCCGGGGCTGGCGGGAGAATGGGGGTGCGGGCACCCTGCCCTTCGCCCGCCACCCCCACCCCTCCACCAGGACCCCAGGGGAACCGGCACCCCCCTCCCTCCCTCCCTCCCTCCTTCCCTCCCCCCCCTCCCTCTCCCCTCCCTCCCTCCCCCCCTCCCTCTCCCCTCCCTCCCTCCCTCCCTCCCTCCCCCCTCCTTCCCTCCCTCCCTCCTCCCTCCCTCCCTCCCTCCCTCCCTCCCTCTTTCTTCTTCTTGTTTTGCCAGCCCTGGGGCTCGCACTCAGGGTCTGAGCGCCGTCCCTGAGCTCCTAGTCTTGCTGCAGGCTGTCCCCCGGCCACTGGAGGCACAGCGCCACTCGGGCGTCTTCTGCGATGAGTTGGAGGCGAGCGTCTCCAGGCTGGCCTTGAACTGTGGATCTCGGAGCTCCGCCCGCCCCCTGAGCGGCTGGGACCCTCACTCTCTGGCAGCCAATGGAACCCGAGCAGACCTCTTGGGAGCACTCGACGGCGAGTCGTTTTGTTCCTGGTGAAGGGAGAGGCCCGCGGGGGCCGGGAGCGAGGCGCAGACGCCGGAGCCGCGGCCACGGCGGACCGGGCGGCGGGCGGGCGGGCGGCCGTCTGTGCTCCTCCCCGACCCGATGAGGGAACAGTCTTGTGGTGGGACCTTCAGCTGAGTCATCCGCAGAGTAAGTTCAAAGCCATGCGAAGAGCAGCTGCGGGCTCGGGGGGAGGGCTGGAGGCCGCTGGAGGGCAACAGCGAGGGCCGACGGTCAGCGCGCGTCCGGGGCGGCCCCAGCGGGGGACCCCGAGCCCGTCGCTAGGGCCGCGGGGCCGCGTTTCCTCGCAGAGGACCCCGAGCCCGTCGCTAGGGACGTGGGGCCGCATCAGGTGATGCGAATCGAAATGAACTCTATGGGGGGGGGGAAGCTGGTGCACTGGGGTGACTGCCGCTTCGGCCATTGGGGGTGCTGCAGCAGGAAGATCTCGTGCGCACGGAGTTCAAAACAAGCCCGGGGACCCTTGCGAGACACCGCCCCGAACCCACACAAAACAACATAGATCCTGCAGCCCGGTCCGGCGGGACACTGGAAGACCACGGCAGGTGTCGGGGGCTGAGGACCGATCTGATGTTAGAAGTCACCTACGGCTTCCTGAGTCAGACGACAACTGGATCTCCACCGCAAAAGAGGCCGGGCGCGATCCCTCCTGACACCCGAGCCGCCCAGCACATGTTGTGAGTGAAGCATGCGTGTTTGGGGGGTCATCTGGGGTAGGACTGGGGCGTGGGCTCGCTGGGCGGGCGCTCTGCCACCGAGCCAGACCCCCAGCCCCTCCTGCTCTGCCTCCCGCGCAGCCGAGATGGCGGGTGTGAGCCCGTGGCCCGCGTACGCGTGCTGAATAACGGGGAACGGAAGCGAGCGTGCGAGAACCGCCCCGAGGGGCCGGCGCGGGAGCCCCGCCGCCGAGACCCGCAGCCTCCGGGCGGGACCCCGGGGCTGTCGGCCTCCTGGCCTCTGTTCTGCTCTGCTCCTCGTCTTACTCCTGAACAAACAGCCAAAGCTCCCCCACCTCGCCCGAGCTGCCTGCACACAGGGCTGGGGTCCCGAGCTTCGAACCCAGGGCCTCACGCTTGCTAGGTGTGTGCTCCACCGGGGGCCTCACCCCCACCCTTCCTGAGAATCATCCAGAACCAGCGCCAAAGACCAATTTAGCTACTGCCCCTGGACGAGAGTTCCATTCGCTCCCGAAATCCAGGGTCTAGGGAACTTTCTTGAACGATATCTTTGAATATTTTCTGTTCGTCGTTGCCCGTTTAGCTGGTAGACGCCTAGTGACCCTTCCCTTGTTCTCACTTTCTCTTTCCATTTTCGCCTTTGTAGTGTGGTCAGTCTCCCTACCCTACAGCTTGACTGCGCCGGCACGTTCTCTGAGTGGTTTTCTCCCCTAGCATCCCGATTTGATTGCAAGGGTGTATAGTCTTTATCTTTGAAATATCAGAGAAACCTGATTTCACGGTGGTAGCGGTGGCTGTGTATCTGATCGCGTTTCCTCCGGAAGCCGGCAGCGCAGGGTTTCTGGTGCTGTGTTATCAATCAGCTGCCTGCTCCCCGCCTTCCATCCCTGAATAGAAATCACGAGTAGAGAGAAGCTCCCCGCCCGCCCCCCTCGCCGTTCCAGCCTCTGAGTGCCCAGGCCTCGCTTCACAGACTCAGAGGCCGCCAGCTTCCGCGTGGGGGGGGGGGGTGGGGGCTCCGCCAGGCACCGGCTCCAGGTATTCAGGATAGAGGCTGAGGGTAGATGCCCTTTCCTCTGGGCAGTACACCCACCAGAGGCGGCACCTGTCAGTCTTCTGCTTCCAGCAGCCTGCGGGGCAGCAGCTTGTGCTCCTGACCCCGGCTGGGCCTCGGGGGTTGAGGGCAGCGGCTGGCGTACCGCAGTCCCGGCAGGGAGCGCCCCTGGGCTCCCCGCCTGTAGAGGTTGGGAGCAACCGGCCTCCAGCCCCTCGTCCCTGGATCTCACGGCCTTCCACCTGGCACGGCCCCCCCAGCCCGTCCTCTCCCCACCCGCCTCCCCTGGCCCCCTGGCCCTGTCCCCCATTGCTTTTCTCTGGTCCTCCCCAGCGCGCCTCCCACTGCCGTGGTTTCTGCATCTCCTACGCTGCTGGCCTCGGCCGCCACACCCGAGGCGGCGGGGCAAGCGAGCTGGGCGGCCCCTGCTTATATAAGCCGGAACAGGGCGGGGCAAGAGTGACTGCACCAATCGCAGCAGAGCCTCGTTCAATAGAGGTGTGCCTGCACCAATCACGGCAGCCCTCCATGCAAATGAGGCACTGTGCGCACCAATCACGGCAGCCCTCCATGCAAATGAGGCGCTGTGCGCACCAATCACGGCAGCCCTCCATGCAAATGAGGCGCTGTGCGCACCAATCACGGCAGCCCTCCATGCAAATGAGGTGCTGGTGTCTGCACCAATCACCGCCGCCTCCTGCTGCCCCCCCCCCCTCAGGGGAAGTGCGCCCCCTCTGGCCTGGGCGGGAATGGTGGCAGGGCCATTCCTGTGGTTTGTGATGGCGGAACGGGCGGAGCTGAGCTGCTGGGCACGGTGGTCGTGGCGGACACGGCGCCTTCCGGGGCTGGAGCTGCGCTCGGGCCGCCAGCAGCCGTGGTGGGGCGCCGCCTCCCCGGGGCCCCCGGGAGGCTCGGAGGGGCCGGGCCGCCGGGAGGGCGTCCAGCCGGCGGCGGCGGCCGGGCCTCCGCCCTCTGCTCCGGGCGGCAGGTGCCAGGTTTGAGGGCAGGCCTGCCACTCAGCCTCTTGATCGCCTTAATCATTCCCAGTCCGCACGGGGCGGGCTCGGCAACGCAGGTTTAACTGAGCTCAAAGGAGGAGAGTTTATCAGCGCTAACGGCAGAGCCCCGCTGACCGGGCACAGCTGGGCCTCGACTTAAGGAGCCGAGCAGGTTCCTGCCGCTGGGCCCTTCCCGTTGCCTGGCCGGGCGTCCCAGGGACAGCTCTTCAGTGTCCCCCGAGGGGAGCAGGGCTCTGGTGCTCCAGGCGGAAAGGACGAAGGCCAGGCTGGGGAAGGCGTTTTCCTCGTGCCCACCTCGCCCCCCCTCCACCTCCGCCTCCATTTTCAGCCCAGAGAATCAAAGTGTGGCCTCTGGCCGGGAGGACGAGCGGTGGCGTGGCTGTGCTTGGGAAGGCAGGACGGCCGGCGGGCGGCCGGTCGGACGGTCCTGGGAAGTGCTGACCGGGCTCAGCTCTCCCTCTATCCTGCCCCGTCTCCCGCCCCACCGGCCAGCGAGGCAGAGGTCCTCCGTCCGCTCCGCGCAGGTGAGCGGGTGAATTCCCAGCGCCCCCCTCCGCGCCGGGGCCCGGCTCTCGGGGTTTGCCGTCTCCGTGGCCGAAGCCTGTGAGACTCCGTCACGCTATCTTCGCGCGTCTTCCATGGAGGGTGCCGTCCACGGCCGCGCCCACCGTTACCTAGCAATCGCCCGTCCGCTCGGGGTGGGGCGGGGGGGGGCTTGAACTGTGCACTGTCCCTGAACGTCTTAAGGCCCACTTGGGGCTTCGGGGTAGTGACTGGGGGTGAAGGCCTCGGGGGGCTCCCTGCCCGGGCTGGCGTTGGGCAGCGACCCCCGCGTGCGGCCTCCTCGCGGCTCGGATGGCGGCCGGATCCGGCCAGCTCTTCTTTTAATTTGAATCGAATTACAGGCGTGGCATGGGGGGGTGGGTCCAGCCAGCACGAGGGGCAGAGAGCAGCTGCCCCCCCCCCCGACGTGTGCTGAGCTAGGACCCCCCCCCCCGGAACCCCGGGCCCCTCACAAGCGGGGAGCGCCAGGAGCAAAGCCGCGGGGCGGGCCGTTCCTAGCCTACCTGGAATCCTAAAGCCAAAGGAGACCGCCATGCGGCCCCGAAGCCGGGGGGGGGGCTCCCAGAACGACCCCGCAGGGACGAGCCGGGCACGCCGGGCTGGCAGCGCGTTTGGGGGTGCGCTTCCTGGCCCCCTCTGAGCTCAGCGGCGGTTGAGTCACAGGGCTGGGAACGCGCTGTGCACAATCATCGCCGCAGACGTTTCCTGGGGAAATTAGAGAAAAATCCCCGAAAGACAGAGCCGAGGGCAAGACAGCGACTCGCGAGGGCGGCGCTGCTCACGGTGGCTCGCGCTGCGCTGGCGGGGCTGCTGCGCCCCGAGACCCGGCCGGCTGCTCAGGGAGGGCGGGGGAGGACGAGCCAGGGGCCCGGCTCAGACCCCCCGCTTCCCACAGACGCCCAGCGCCCCCCCGCCACAGAAGCCCCGCCACGGACGCCCCGCCACGGACGCCCCGCCACGGACGCCCCGCCACGGACGCCCCGCCACGGACGCCCCGCCACGGACGCCCCGCCACGGACGCCCCGCCACGGACGCCCCGCCACGGGCCCTGCTCTGAGGACCATGGAGGACGCCACCGCCTCCAGACATCACCCAGACCCCAGGCCCCGGCCCATGCTCGCTGACAGGGGACAGGTGTGGAGGGGGGCAGCCTTCCCTCCCCTCCCCTCCCCCTCCTTCCTCTCTCCTTCCTCCCTCCCTCCTCCCTCCCCTCCCTCCCCTCCCTCCCCCTCTCCTCCCCTCCCTCCCCTCCCCTCCTCCGCCCTTCCCCTGCCCCGGCCGGTTCCCCTTACGATCGGGCGGGGGAGGGGGCAGGACGGGCGTGGACGGTTTGGGGCGTTTGCTCCTCCTCTCCGACCGCCCCGGGTTCTCGCGGGGTCCCCAGTCCCCGGGTCCTCGTCTGAAGTGGGGCCCGCTGGGTCGATGGCGCGGGGCTGGCGGGCGGCGGGAGGCGGGCCGGGCCCCGTGGGCCCCTGGCCGCCCGGGCTCACGCGCGTGCACTCCGCAGGCGAGGGGCGGCCGGGAGCGGCATGGCGGCCGAGCCCCGCGCGGCCGGGCGTGGAGAGGGGCCCGTCCCCAGGCAGCCCGCCGCCCCCCTGGCCCGGGGGCGCTCTGGGGGGCCCCCCGCGCCCGGAGCCTGCACCTGCCGCGCGGTGACAGACCCGGCCCTGCGGCCCCTCGCGGGGGCCTCGTGTGAGGTCCACGCCTGCCTGGCGCTGCCCCCCCTCACCTACCCGGCCCCCTGGCCCTGGCCCGGCACGTGGGCGCCCGGGGGGCCGCACCCGGGGGCGGGGAGGCGGTTCCCGGTGCCCTCCCTGTGGGCCGAGGACGCCGCCCGCCCCCCGGCCCCCCCGCCCCCCGCGCGGCCCCCCGGGGCCCGGCCGTCCCCGCGGCCCCCTCCGGCAGGCGCCAGTCCCCCGCTGCTGTCCTGGGTCTTCAGCTTCAGCACCCACACTCCCCGGGCGCCGTCCCCCCCAGAGCGCGGCCCTGGGTCCACGTCCCCCACCCGGGCCGCGCGGCCCCCCCCGCGGCCCCCCGCCGACGCCAGCAGGCCCGCCGCCGCCTCTTTGAATGCTGATCCTCCCAGAGGCCCAGCACCGTGCCCGCGGAGCTGGCCCGCGGAGCCCTGAGCCCTGTGCCCTGTGCCCTGTGCCCTGTGCCCTGTGCCCCGTGCCCCGTGCCCCGTGCCCCGTGCCCCGTGCCCCGAGCCCCGTGCCCCGTGCCCCGTGCCCCGTGCCCCGAGCCCCGTGCCCCGAGCCCTGAGCCCTGTGCCCTGTGCCCTGTGCCCCGTGCCCCGAGCCCCGTGCCCCGAGCCCCGAGCCCCGAGCCCCGAGCCCCGTGCCCCGTGCCCCGAGCCCCGAGCCCCGTGCCCTGTGCCCCGAGCCCTGTGCCCTGTGCCCTGTGCCCTGAGCCCTGAGCCTGTGCCCTGTGCCCTGTGCCCTGAGCCCTGAGCCCTGAGCCCCGTGCCCCGAGCCCCGAGCCCCGTGCCCCGTGCCCCGTGCCCCGTGCCCCGTGCCCCGAGCCCCGTGCCCGTGCCCCGTGCCCCGTGCCCCGAGCCCTGTGCCCTGTGCCCTGTGCCCTGAGCCCTGTGCCCCGTGCCCCGTGCCCCGAGCCCCGAGCCCCGAGCCCCGTGCCCCGTGCCCCGTGCCCCGAGCCCTGTGCCCTGTGCCCTGTGCCCTGAGCCCTGTGCCCTGAGCCCTGAGCCCTGTGCCCTGTGCCCTGAGCCCTGTGTCATGTGTCCTGTGCCCTGAGCCCCGAGCCCTGTACCCTGTGCCCTGTGCCCTGAGCCCTGTGCCCTGTACCCTGTGCCCTGAGCCCTGTGTCATGTGTCCTGTGCCCTGAGCCACCTGGGGCTCTGCCTGGTGCCTGCATCTGCCCTTTTGAGAGGATCTCAGGTGCGACTGGCTGAGCACCCGGCCCCCGCGGGACCCTCTGTGCCCCATTTCCCTGCTGCCCTTTCCCCTGCCGCCCCCACCCTGGCCTTGCCCCACCCCACCGCCCCCCCGGCCTTGCCTCCACCCCACCCCACCACCCCCCCGGCCTTGCCCCCACCCCACCGCCCCCCGGCCTTGCCTCCACCCCACCCCGCCGCCCCCCCGGCCTTGCCCCCACCCCACCGCCCCCCCGGCCTTGCCCCCACCCCACCCCGCCGCCCCCCCGGCCTTGCCCCCCCCACCGTCGGCCCCCACCCCACCCCGCTGCCCCCCGGCCTTGCCCCCACCCCGCCGCCCCCCGGCCTTGCCCCCACCCCACCGCCCCCCCGGCCTTGCCCCACCCCACCCCGCCGCCCCCCCGGCCTTGCCCCCACCCCGTCGGCCCCCACCCCACCCCGCCGCCCCCCCGGCCTTGCCCCCACCCCGTCGGCCCCCACCCCACCCCGCCGCCCCCCCGGCCTTGCCCCCACCCCCGCCGGCCCCCACCCCACCCCGCGCCCCCCGGCCTTGCCCCCACCCCGCCGCCCCCCCGGCCTTGCCCCCACCCCGCCGTCCCCCCGGCCTTGCCCCCACCCCGCCGCCCCCCGGCCTTGCCCCCACCCCGCCGCCCCCCGGCCTTGCCCCCACCCCCACCCCGCCGCCCCCCCCGGCCTTGCCCCCACCCCACCGCCTGGCCCCCAGCCCGGCCTTGCCCCCAGCCCGCTGCCCCCCCCAGCCCACCCCCAGCACCGTCGGGCTGGCGGGCGAGCGCCGCGTCCGCGTGTCGGGCGTGTGGGGGGCCGGCGGGGTGGCGCCTCTGCCGTGTAGCAGTCAGTGGACGCCGAGGTCACCGGGCAGCGCCGGCCTCCCCGTCGCTGGGCCCCAGGGAGCAGAGCTGCTGTGCTGCCCCCCCACAGCGCAGGCCCCGGGGACCCCACCGGAGGGCCCGGAGCCTCCCACCGCGCCCCAGTGACCGTGTGCGTCCTGGGTGCCCCTTGGGCTGAGCCTCGCACCCGGGACGGGGGGGTGCGTGTAGGGACAACCGGGAGCGGGAGGGGGGTGCGTGTAGGGACACCGGGAGCGGGGGGGGGGGTGCGTGTAGGGACACCGGGAGCGGGAGGGGGGTGCGTGTAGGGACACCGGGAGCGGGAGGGGGGTGCGTGTAGGGACACCGGGAGCAGGAGGGGGTGCGTGTAGGGACACCGGGAGCGGGGGGGGGGTGCGTGTAGGGACGCCCAGAGCCACGTGTTTTTATACAATAAACTCTGCCGTGAGCCGTCGTCTGTGTCTGCCGCCGGGGGGGGGGGGCATCGCCCGCCCGTGTGGACGGTACGTGCTGCGGTTTGCAAGCGTGTTAGCATGGAACCGCATGTATTTCCCGCTGGTGTCAGGGTTCCGCCCTTTGTCCTGACGTTACGGATCCGTTATGGGTGAAGTGTGTTTTGTGGGGGTGTGCCAGTCTTGGGCTCGAACTCAGGGCCTGGGCGCCGTCCCTGAGCTTCCTCACTCTGGTTAGTTCTGTCCGTGTCCTGTCCGTGTGTCAGGGCTCCTGGCCCTGGTTAGTTCTCTACCACGTGAGCCACGGCGCCACTTCTGGCTGTTTTGGTGACGCATTGGAGATCATGAGTCCGTCGACGTGGCGGGCTGGGCTGGCTTTGAACCACGGTCCTCAGAGCTCGGCCTCCTGAGTAGATGTCAGGCGTGAGCTGGAGAGGCGTGGCCAGAAAGTGAACTTCTGCACTTTTGTTTTCATGGATGGGAACTGAGTGAGTGCCCTGACCTCTGACCTCTGACCTCTGACCTGCACCCCAGCCCCGGCAGTTTTGAATCAAGGTCTTGCTCCACATGGCTTTCAACTTCACTTCTGCCTACCTCACCCTACCATGCTGGGATGACAGGTGCACCCCGCCATGCCAGGCCTGGCCGGCATGGCGCGCGCGTCAGCGGGAAAGGAAGAGAAGACGGGGGGGCGGGGGTGCCAGCGTGGGGACCTTCCACGTCCGGCAGAGGCCAGGTGGTCCCCACGGGGGGCTAGGGTGGGGCCGTGGCAGGGGCCGTGGGGAGGTCTCGCAGGAAGCCTCCGGGTTCCTGAGGTGCCATTGAAGGGCATGGCGGGAGGATGGGGGCCCCGCTCCCCGTCTCCCCCTCCTCAGCCTCCAGGGAGCAGGGTGCTCTGCCGCACAGCCGCGCACACCGAGATCCCAGGGAGACCTCCTGCCGTGTGCACAGCTGCCCGTGTGCCGGGGCTCCTGCCGTGTGCACAGCTGTCCGTGTGTCAGGGCTCCTGTCCGTGTCCCAGGGCTCCTGGCCGTGTGCACTGGTGGTCTCGCGTGAGGGTTAGGGACACCGAGGACCACGCGGGGGGTGTCTCTGTCCTGTGGACCCCCGAGGGCTCGGCACTCTCGTCTGGGAAGCCGCTCCGCACCCCGTGTCCGGGACCCGGGCTCCGTGTCCGTGGGGCTCACCGTCCCTGCGCCCCCGCACGTCCGTGCTATGAGGACACTCTGAATACACCGCGCGCAGGAGGTTTGCGTGAGGAGCTGCTCAAGTCCTCGACTCGATTCTCCTAATCGTCGTATTGAGGGTCAACAGATCAAAATCATCTTTATGGCTTAAAATGTCCCATAAAGACTTGTGCCTTTGATATTCTTATTGCGATTATGAATGCTGTCATAGCGGGCTAATAATGTGAAATAAAACAGTGTTTGCGTGTTATAGACGGTGCGTGACTGCAGGTCTCTGTCTCCCCGTAGCGGGCGTGTGAGCCTCTCTGCCGCCTCCCGGGGCTGCGCGTTCGAATCTCCTGGCGAGCGGAGTTTTCTCACACGGATCGTGAAAGGCAGATCATTAAAAATACATTTTGAAGGGAGTTAAAAAACCCCAAGTTTCCTGGCATAGTTTTAGAAGTTGAAATAATGGATCTGTTAGGAGGCTGGACTAATTTTGCCGAGATCCACTAACAGCTGGGATCGGAAGGTGCTGGAAGCTGGGCCTAGAGGGCGTCCGCACCACGGGCTCCCGGAGCCCCCGGCACGGGGCTGAGGGGCTGGGAAGGTGGGTGGTCGGGGAGAGCACGGCGAGGGGCAGAGGCGCCGGTTCTGCAGCCCCACACGGGCTGAGGGGAGCCGGGGCACCACTCCCCTGCCGAGGGGCCGCTGGGCGGTGCGGGCCGGGAGGTCGCCCTCAGCCCCGCGGTCTTCCTCGCCTCGGGCTCGGGGCTCGGGAGGCCTCCCGCCTTTCCCGCAGTCCCGGCTCCTTCCAGATGCTCTTGGGTCAAGGCGGGAGGCCTAGCGGGGCGCTGCTCTCTTTCTATAACGAATGCCAAGTCTGAGCAAACTGAAGAGCCTGCCGCGGGCAGGTGCCCGGCCCGCCTCCCTGGGCGGCTCCAGGACGCTTGCTGTCCGCTGCCGGGGCCCGAGCCCGGCCCGGCCCGGCCAGAGGCCCTCATGCCGCCCAGTTCCACCCAGGGCAGGGCCGCCAAAGCACCTGGCATCCGAACCCACAGGGCCCGAACGGCCGACGTCTGTCCCTGACTGCCAGTGGCCTCCTCTCCCTCCCCCCTCCCTCCCCCCTCCCTCCCCCCTCCCCTTCCCTCCTTCCATCCCTCCCACGCTTACGGGGGGGTCGAATTGTGTCTTCACGTATTTATTTGAAGAATTTCAGTCGGGAGAAACGATAGAAAGAACGAACGCCCCAGCGCTCCTCATCTAGATACAATAATCGTTGCTACTTTTCAGTATTCATTTATTTCCTGGTTCCAATCATCCACAAATACATTTGCCCGTGGGATTATCTACCCAGCCCTCCGTGGATCTTCTATCTAGCAATCTGGTAAATGAGGCCAAAGCGCACTGCCAGCCCAAGCTCCGTGGCTCAAACCCGTAATTCCTGATATTGGGAGGCAGCGATCAGGACGTTTGTGGCTTGGCGCCAACCTGGCAAAAGATGCGTGACACCCCACCTTCCAAAGCAAAGCTGGGTGTGGTGCACAGGCCTGTGCTCCCGCTGCCTCCGCCCGCCCGGGTGTGGGGGGGGAGGGGGTCACCGCCCATGCTGGCCCAGGGAATAAAGCACAAGACCCGGCTGAAAAACAACGCAAGTAGGAGCGGGCAGGGCAGGGGTGTGCTCGGCCTAGGGCACCTGCCTGGCAAGCGCGAGGCCTGGAGTTCAAACGCCAGCGCCACCGAAATGAAAAAGCGGATGGCGGGGGTCTGGCACCGGCTTATGTATCGCTAGACGGCGTCCGTTACCACTTACGACCACAGCCAACGTTAGCATCTTCTATCTAGCTGTTCAGAGCAGGTTTGTCTATGAAGGGCGTGTGTGCGTGTGTGTGCGTGTGTGCGTGTGTGTGATCGTTTGGAGTGAAGTCTTACGGATTCTCCTGCCTAGGCTACTTAAAACGGCCACCCTGGGCTCTCCCCGCCTCTGGAGCAGCCGGGATCGCAGGCGTGAGCCAGCCCTGCTCCTCCGCTCCGCGCTGCTTTCCACGCGGGAGGCCCCGGCTGCTCCCAGCCCATCCTCAGACCGCCGGCTTCCCAGGCGCACCCCCTACATAACAAGTGTGCAAGCGTTCCCAGTGTGCATCAGCACCCCAGCTGGGCTTGGAGACAGGATCTTGATAACTTCTACCCCGGGCTGGCCTCCGACGGCCATCCTCCTCCCTGCCTCCCATCCTTCCATCGTACTGAGCACGGCTGAGCACGGCTGAGCACGGTTACGCGGTAAGGTGGTTTTCTTTTGGTGACCTCAGCACTGATGACGACGCGTGCGTGCCCTCGAGCTGTTAGTGACCTCTTCACCACGCTGCTCTGCGCCGCTGGCCAAACCGCCGTGAGCTGCCAGTAGCTGCAGCTCCGTTCTGGCCTCTGCTTTGTGTCCTCTGTCCTGGAGGCCCAGCAGGACATTGTGGTGGGAGCCCTGTTCCTGGACTTTGCCCCGTCCCTGGTCTTTGCCCCGTCCCTGGTCTGTCTTTGCCCGTCTCTGGTCTTTCTTTGCCCTGTCCTTGGTCCTTGCCCTGTCTCTGGTCTGTCTTTGCCCTGTCCCTGGTCATTGCCCTGTCCCCGGTCTGTGGTCATTGTCTCTGGTCATTGCCCTGTCCCCAGTCTGTGGTCGTTGTCTCTGGTCATTGCCCTGTCCCCGGTCTGTGGTCATTGTCCCTGGTCTGTGGTCATTGTCTCTGGTCATTGCCCTGTCCCTGGTCTGTGGTCATTGTCTCTGGTCATTGCCCTGTCCCTGGTCTGTGGTCATTGTCCTTGGTCTGTCTTTGCCCTGTCCTTGGTCCTTGCCCTGTCTCTGGTCTGTCTTTGCCCTGCCCCTTGTCTGTCTTTGCCCTGTCCCCGGTCTGTGGTCATTGTCCCTGGTCTGTGGTCATTGTCCCCGGTCTGTGGTCATTGTCTCTGGTCATTGCCCTGTCCCCGGTCTGTGGTCATTGTCCCTGGTCATTGCCCTGTCCCTGGTCTGTGGTCATTGTCTCTGGTCATTGCCCTGTCCCTGGTCTGTGGTCATTGTCCCTGATCATTGCCCTGTCCCCGGTCTGTGGTCATTGTCTCTTGTCTTTGCCCTGTCCCTGGTCTGTGGTCATTGTCCCTGGTCATTGCCCTGTCCCTGGTCTGTGGTCATTGTCCTTGGTCTGTCTTTGCCCTGTCCTTGGTCCTTGCCCTGTCTCTGGTCTGTCTTTGCCCTGCCCCTTGTCTGTCTTTTTCCCTGTCCCCGGTCTGTGGTCATTGTCCCTGGTCATTGCCTTGTCCCTGGTCTGTGGTCATTGTCCCTGGTCATTGCCCTGTCCCTGGTCTGTGGTCATTGTCCCCGGTCTGTGGTCATTGTCCCTGGTCATTGCCCTGTCCCGGTCTGTGGTCATTGTCCCTGGTCATTGCCCTGTCCCTGGTCTGTGGTCATTGTCCCCAGTCTGTGGTCATGGTCCCTGGTCTTTGCCCTGTCCCCGGTCTGTGGTCATTGTCTCTGGTCATTGCCCTGTCCCCGGTCTGTGGTCATTGTCCCTGGTCTTTTCCCCTGTCCCTGGTCTGTGGTCATTGTCCCTGGTCTTTGCCCTGTGTCTGGTCTGTGGTCATTGTCCCTGGTCATTGCCCTGTCCCCGGTCTGTGGTCATTGTCTCTGGTCTTTGCCCTGGTCCTGGTCTGTGGTCATTGTCTCTGGTCATTGCCCTGTCCCCCGGTCTGTGGTCATTGTCCCTGGTCTGTGGTCATTGTCCCTGGTCTTTGCCCTGTCCCTGGTCTGTGGTCATTGTCCCTGGTCATTGCCCTGTCCCTGGTCTGTGGTCATTGTCCCTGGTCATTGCCCTGTCCCCGGTCTGTGGTCATTGTCCCTGGTCTTTGCCCCGTGTCTGGTCCTCATCTCTGGCAGCCTGCGCCTCCCTCTCCCGCGTTCTGCTCTCCTCGTGGACTTCCACGCCTCTGGTGGGGAACCATTTTCACTCAGCCTGAAGCGTTACCTCAGTGCGTCGTGGAGTTGTGAGGAACACGTTCGGTTTGTCCGGAAGCCTCTTTAGCACCGAGCTTCTTCCTGTGGAGATGACATCC
The DNA here is from genome assembly GCF_023159225.1 of Perognathus longimembris pacificus. NCBI lineage: Eukaryota > Metazoa > Chordata > Mammalia > Rodentia > Heteromyidae > Perognathus > Perognathus longimembris. Next base: position 71,699,812 of record NC_063170.1, read on the forward strand.
CGCCCCCAGGCTTCTCTCCGCAGGGCCGCGGAGGGGACCCTCGGGGGATGCGGGGGGAAGGGCGCTGGCACTGGCTGGGGGTGGCACGAAGCCCTGGCTTCATCTGGCGGGGATGGGGTACGGGGCGGTGTGTGCGTGATCTGGAATGTTCTGGAATGATCCGGAGCTACCACCTATGCTGAGATACCCGGGGGAGGGGGGAGCCACAGCAGCGAGGGCGGCAGGTGCGCTTGGCCCTGGCTCCCACTCGGGGGGGGGGGGGGCTGGGCCGCAGCAGAGGTCGGAGCCCCGGTCACGGAGCTTCCAGGGACAAGGCTGAGCCCAGGAGGGGCCAGGCGGAGGAGGGAGGGGAGGGGAGGGGAGGGGTGGGGGGAGGGGAGGGGGGGAGGGGAGGATGGGAGCGCGCTGTGGAGTCTGGGGACCGCAGCCCTGTGCTTGCAGGCCGACACCTCTGGGGCCCTCAAAGGCCTGCGGTGCCCGGGGGGCCTGGGTTCCTGTAGTTCCCGCAGCCTCTGTGGCTCCTGCGGCTCCTGCGGCCTCCCGTGGCCCTGTGGTTCCCGTGGCCCCCGTGGCTCCGTGGCCCTGTGGCTCCCGTGGCCCTTGTGGCTCCTGTGGCTCCATGGCCCTGTGGTTCCCGTGGCCCTGTGGTTCCTGTGGTTCCCGTGGCCCTTGTGGCTCCTGTGGCCCCGTGGCTCCATGGCTCTGTGGCTCCCGCGGCTCCCGTGGCCCCTGTGGCCCTGCGGCTCTGTGGCTCCCGCGGCTCCCGTGGTTCCTGTGGCTCCCGCGGCCCCCACGGCCCCCACGGCCCCCCGCGGCGCTGTGCAGGCAGAGATTAGGCCAGCCCCGTCAGGCAGCAGCAATCCCTAGAACACATCCGCGCAGTGCCGCGCGCTCTCCTCCCTCCATGCGCTCACGGGAACCAGAGCGGAGGACGCGGAGGGTGACGAGGCCCGCGGAGACGGAGAACGCACAGACCAAGCGGCCCGCACCAGGGCGAGGCTGAGCCCTGAGGACCTGGGTTTGAAGCCAGCCTGGGCAGGAAAGTCTATGAGACTCTTCCCTCCAGTGAGCGCCCGACAGCGCATGGCAGGGCTGGGACTCAACTGGTAGAGCAGCAGCTTAGAGCCAAACGCTCAGGGACAGGACCCGGGCCTGAGTTTCAAGCCCCAGACACGCAGACACGCTGACACGCTGACCACGCAGACACGCTGACACGCTGACACGCTGACACGCAGGCACGCAGACACGCTGACACGCAGACACGCAGACACGCAGACACGCTGACACGCTGACATGCAGACACGCTGACACACTGACACGCAGGCACGCAGGCACGCAGGCACGCTGACACGCAGCACGCTGACACGCTGACACGCTGACACGCAGGCACGCTGACACGCGGACACGCGGACACGCTGACACGCGGACACGCTGACAGGCTGACACGCTGACACGCTGACACGCAGACACGCTGACACGCTGACACGCGGACACGCTGACACGCGGACACGCAGACACGCTGACACGCTGACACGCAGACACGCTGACAAGCTGACACGCTGACACGCTGACACGCGGACACGCGGACACGCGGACACGCGGACACGCTGACACGCTGACACGCGGACACGCGGACACGCGGACACGCTGACACGCGGACACGCAGACACGCTGACACGCGGACACGCTGACACGCGGACACGCTGACACGCGGACACGCGGACACGCTGGCACGCGGACACGCTGACACGCTGACACGCGGACACGCGGACACGCTGACACGCGGACACGCAGACACGCTGACACGCTGACACGCTGACACGCGGACACGCGGACACGCTGGCACGCAGGCACGCTGGCACGCGGACACGCGGACACGCTGACACGCAGACACGCTGACACGCGGACACGCTGACACGCTGACACGCTGACACGCTGACACGCTGACACGCTGACACGCTGACACGCGGACACGCGGACACGCGGACACGCGGACACGCGGACACGCTGGCACGCAGGCACGCTGGCACGCAGGCACGCTGACACGCTGACACGCGACACGCGGACACGCTGACACGCTGACACGCTGACACGCTGACACGCGGACACGCGGACACGCGGACACGCTGACACGCTGACACGCTGACACGCTGACACGCAGGCACGCAGACACGCTGACACGCGGACACGCTGACACGCTGACACGCTGACACGCTGACACGCTGACACGCAGGCACGCAGACACGCTGACACGCGGACACGCGGACACGCTGACACGCGGACACGCGGACACGCTGGCACGCAGGCACGCTGGCACGCAGGCACGCTGACACGCTGACACGCTGACACGCTGACACGCGGACACGCGACACGCTGACACGCTGACACGCTGACACGCTGACACGCAGGCACGCTGACACGCTGACACGCTGACACGCTGACACGCAGACACAGACACGCTGACACGCTGACACGCTGACACGCTGACACGCCGACACGCGGACACGCGGACACGCGGACACGCGGACACGCTGGCACGCAGGCACGCTGGCACGCAGGCACGCTGACACGCTGACACGCTGACACGCGGACACGCTGACACGCTGACACGCTGACACGCTGACACGCGGACACGCGGACACGCGGACACGCTGACACGCTGACACGCTGACACGCTGACACGCAGGCACGCAGACACGCTGACACGCGGACACGCTGACACGCTGACACGCTGACACGCTGACACGCTGACACGCAGGCACGCAGACACGCTGACACGCTGACACGCGGACACGCGACGGACACGCTGACACGCTGACACGCGGACACGCTGACACGCTGACACGCGGACACGCGGACACGCTGACACGCTGACACGCTGACACGCTGACACGCTGACACGCTGACACGCTGACACGCAGGCACGCAGACCCACGCTGACACGCAGACACGCTGACACGCTGACCACGCTGACACGCTGACACGCGGACACGCTGACACGCTGACACGCAGGCACGCTGACACGCTGACACGCGGACACGCTGACACGCTGACACGCGGACACCGCGGACACGCTGACACGCGGACACGCTGACACGCGGACACGCGGACACGCTGGCACGCAGGCACGCTGGCACGCAGGCACGCTGACACGCTGACACGCTGACACGCGGACACGCGGACACGCTGACACGCTGACACGCTGACACGCTGACACGCAGGCACGCTGACACGCTGACACGCTGACACGCTGACACGCAGACACAGACACGCTGACACGCTGACACGCTGACACGCTGACACGCGGACACGCGGACACGCGGACACGCTGACACGCGGACACGCTGGCACGCAGGCACGCTGACACGCGGACACGCGGACACGCTGACACGCAGGCACGCTGACACGCTGACACGCGGACACGCTGACACGCTGACACGCTGACAGGCT
>NC_063170.1:71703761-71772552 GCF_023159225.1 Perognathus longimembris pacificus
GCGGCGTGGGCTCGTGAAGTCCATGTCTGGGGACCTATAGGGGCTGGGGTCCCAACTGCCGCTTCGAGGATAGTCCCCCTGAGTGACCCCACTGCGCCAGGCTAGCACCCAGGAAGTCTGTAGACCCAAGGCGCAGCCGTTTGGAAGGCGTCTACTTCAGTTCCACTGAGCTGCTCTGCTGCAGTGTGGAGAAGTTGGCGAGCTCCAGAAGCGACCGGAGCGGAGCTGTGTGGAGCCCCATGGCCTCTCTCTCCCCAGGAGCTGACTGGCATCTACCACAACAACTACGATGGCTCCCTCAACACCGCCAACGGTTTCCCCGTCTTTGCCACCGTCATCCTGGCCAATCATGTGGCCAAGAAGGACAGCAAGGTCGCTGTCAGGGAACTGACGGATGAGGATGTGAAGATGATCACTAGCCTCTCGAAGGACCAGCAGATCGGGGAGAAGGCAGGTGGAAGGGGGGCTAGCTGGGAAGTGGGCATCCAGACCTTGACTGTGCCCCAGCTGTCCCTGGAGCCTTGCCCCCGGTTCCCTGGATCTGGCCGTGATACGTACAGCACTCACTGTCCTGTGAAGGCGGCCTGGCTTCAGGGTTTCCAGTGTGTGTGTGGCCCCCTGCTCCTGAATCACCCACTGTCTTGTGGGCGCCAGACAAGGCTCGTCCACGGAGGCGGGCCCAGCCCTGGTCCCTTGCGTTGGTGTGGATGCGATCACTTCCGGGCATTGCTCTGGAGCGTTCAGGACACGCACCCCTGTCCTGGTGAGCACTGGGACCGTGCCCCCCCCCCCCCCAGCTCTGCTGAGGACCTGAGCCCTCGGCACTGCCAGGGCCTGGTTCACAGGGCAGGGAGAAGGCTTTTAGTATTTTTTTTTTCCCCCATTGGGAAATAGAATTTGAAGACACCATTTTTTTCTTATACTTGGGCTTGAACCCAGGGCTGAGACTGTAATACTTGAGCCACGCCTCCAGCCCTACTTTTTTCCCCTTGCTGGATAGAGTCTAGTAAGCTTTCCTGCCGAGGCTGACTTTGAGCCCTGATTGTCTGGTCTCCGCCTCCTGAGTTGGAGCGCAGGGGTGAGTCGCCAGCCCGCTGTGGAGCTCCTTCTTGAGTGTGCATTTGGCCAGTAGGCGTAGGCCTCCCTCTGAGCTCCTGAGGGGCCCCAGACGCCAGTGTTGTCTCAGACCCTGGCCTGCAGAGCGTGCTGTGCTGGGGGGGTGGAGGGCAGGGCCCAGCAGGGCACAGACACATTGCAAGAGGTTGGACGTAGTCTGTACGAGCAAGGAGTCCTGCTTACCTCTAGTTCTGCCTTAGGGTTTGCGTTTCTCTCGGAGGTAGAGAAACGTTGACTGATGGAGTCCGTGGCCCAGACCACAGCGTGGCCCGCCCTGCCCCGCCCCGGCTGCTTGTAGGAGCAGGGTCTTTCAGAGTGCACCCTGCTGGGATCGGGTGTTGCTGTCTCTGGTGGGAGCTCACAGGCCTGGGCGTGGAGCACGGTGAGCAGCTGGGTGCGTCTGTTACCACAGCTACACTACCAGTGCACCGGCCGCCGTGTCCTTGGCCTGCCCTGTGCAAGGCCTTTCCAGACAGACAGAACGAAGGGGTCAGACTAGGGGTCTCAAGCCCTACCTCCCACCCCGGAAGAGCCAGCCGGGGAGCTGGGGTTCCTGCTGCCACCGCCGCCTCCTTTCCCTCAGATCTTCGCCAGCATCGCTCCTTCTATCTACGGCCATGAAGACATCAAGAGAGGCCTGGCGCTGGCCCTGTTCGGGGGAGAGCCCAAGAACCCAGGTGAGCGCCCGCCGACTCCTTGCTCTCCGCGGGGAGCCGGGGCTCCGTGTCCACGGCCGTGCGCCCCGCGGGACGCGGCCCAGGCGGACGGGTCGTGCGGCCCGTGGATGAGAGGAGAGGGCTGCGGGGGCCGCGGCCGCCCCGTCTCACAGCTCCGCCCTTACGCTGAGCACATTCTTCCTTCTTCACTTGTCCTCTTTGAAAAGAAGCTTTTCCCCACACGGTTACCGCGGCTGCCCCGGGAGGCCATAGTCTCCACCGACGGCCCCGGTTCTCCCGCTCCGCTCTCGTCGGCACGTGTGCTCCCACCTCTGCATGCCCGCGCCTGCGCATGTGCGGGCACCTGCGTGTGCGTGGAGCCGTGGCTGTGGCCGCCCTGCCCTCCCGCTCCGCGGCGCCTGGCCGCCTCTCAGGGATGTGTGCGGTGTGCTCCTGCGCATTGCGCTGTGTCGGGCTGTGTCTCGGACTGGGCTCTCCGCCTCCCTGGAGAAAGATTCCGTCATTTCCAGCTTTTCTCCGTCACAAAGGCACCCCCTAGCCTGCCGCCTGTGGACCGAGCGCCCCCTAGCCTGCCGTCTGTGGACCGAGCGCCCCCTAGCCTGCCGTCTGGACCGAGCGCGTTTCTGTGGGTCGAGTGGGTGCTCGGAAGCGGGGCCCGGGCCCGAGGCTTCGCGGCCTGTCTAGAGCCTGCCGTGGCTGACAGCCGGTTGAGACGGGTGGGGCGGTCCACGGTGTCCATCGTCTCCCTCCCTTCCCCTCCCCGTCTCCCCAGGCGGGAAGCACAAGGTGCGAGGCGACATCAACATGCTCCTGTGTGGAGACCCAGGCACAGCCAAGTCCCAGTTCCTCAAGTACATCGAGAAGGTGTCCAGCCGCGCCATCTTCACCACGGGCCAGGGCGCCTCCGCCGTGGGCCTCACGGCCTACGTCCAGCGGCACCCGGTCAGCAGGGAGTGGACCTTAGAGGCCGGTGCCCTGGTCCTGGCGGACAGAGGCGTGTGTCTCATCGACGAGTTTGACAAGGTGGCCGGGGGCCCGGGCGGGTGAGGGCCTGGGGGGAGAGCTCCTGGGAGGCACCGGGCCCTGTCCCGGGGTGGGTGAGGCCCTCGCTGAGCTGCCCTCGGGGTCTCTAGATGAATGACCAGGACAGAACCAGCATTCACGAGGCGATGGAGCAGCAGAGCATCTCCATCTCCAAGGCGGGCATCGTCACCTCGCTGCAGGCCCGCTGCACCGTCATCGCTGCCGCCAACCCCATAGGTACGCCCGCGGCACCCCCTGCCCGCGGCGCCCCCTCTGCCCGCGGCACCCCCCTCCACGCGCCGCACCATGGCAGGGCCGGTGGACGGGGAATGGTGGGGTTTGTGGGGCCACGGTCTCTCCCCATCTCGGGCGTTCTCAGGGGACAGGTCGGGGACATCCAGCCCTTGTCTGGACTACCTAGGTCCGGTGCTAGGCTGAGCCAAGGTGATCAGCAACCCCAGGCACCTGGGTCTCAGGCCAGCGTGTCTTCCTGAGACACGGCTTTACGTCTGGTTAGGTGATTCTGGGCACTGCTGTCCTTCCTGCAGAGTGGACGGGAGCAGGGACACTGTGCTGCTGCTCACACTGCCTGCCACCAGGGGTGGGGGGTGTTCTGACAGACGGTTCCTGCGTTTCAGGGGGCCGCTACGACCCTTCCCTGACCTTCTCCGAGAACGTGGACCTCACGGAGCCCATCATATCACGCTTTGACATCCTGTGCGTGGTGAGGGACACCGTGGACCCACTTCAGGTACAGCCCTCTTCCCTTGAGCCCTGCGGGCCCCGGGACCCGGGCCTGTGGTTGCAGCCAGCCACACAGCCACTGAAGAGCGGTGGACATAGCTCTTCCCTGTCCAGAAGTCGTCCTGCCTGCTCTTCCTTTCCCTGGGTGCTGTTGGCCCCGCGCCCGATCCCCCACTTCCTCCCTCACCTAAGGGGCTGCTGCCCCTGCTTTGGCCATTCCCACCTGTGACCCACCCTCCACCTGGAGACACAAGCCAGGTTCCACCTGGCCTCCCTAATGGCCTCCGTGTGCGGCCTGCGCCCGGTCACAGGCCTGTCCACCCTGTCCCCAGCCAGCCCCAGGATGGCCCGCACCGTCCCGCCCTCCGCATCAGCTCCCTCCTCAGAGCCAGGGGCTGACTAGCATGGCTCCCCCTCTGGGGTGCTCTCTCCCCCCGGGTACCCCCTCCCGCCTCATCCTACACGTGTCTTAGCTCACATGTCCTGCTTTCTGAGCCAGCTTTTGGGGGGGGTGGTCTCCTGGTGTCACCACCCTGTATCTCTTCTTTTTCGCTTGTTTTTGAGACAGAGTCTCAGCCTGAGGCCCACAGACTGCTGAGCCCCAGTGGCCTCCTTGGCTTGGCCTCTGTGCTAGCCACGCGTCTGCTTCCCACTTAGACTTAGCTTTACCCTGTTCGTCTCTTCCACCCGCGCTCCGGTGAGCTTCTAGCCTGTCTCCTCCGCCCGTTGCTTTCTGTCTCGGCCTGCATCCTCTCCCCCCTACCCCCCCCCCCCACCGCGTCTCCCCCTCCTCCTTGACGGCCTCTTGGCACCCTTCTAGGATGAGATGCTGGCCCGCTTTGTGGTCAGCAGCCACGTCAGACACCATCCCAGCAACAAGAAAGATGGGGATGTGGACAGCGGCGCCTCCGAGCCGGCCATGCCCAACACATACGGCGTGGAGCCCCTGCCGCAGGAGGTCCTGAAGAAGTACATCATCTACGCGAAGGAGAGGGTGCACCCGAAGCTCCACCAGATGGACCAGGACAAGGTGGCCCGGATGTACAGCGACCTGCGCAAGGAGTCCATGGTGAGCACTGGGCCTTCTTCAGGCGGGGCCCGCCGGGCACGGCGCCCGAGGGCCTCCGGGGGCTGGGGGTGGCCTAAAACCTCCGTGGGAGGGAGCTGCGGTCGGTGGCTCCCACCTGGAGCTGAGACCTGGAAGATGTCCATTGCGGGCCAGCCAAGGCAGAGGTGCGCTCGGCCTTTATCTTCAACGTGCCTGGCAGGAAACAGGGCCGTCTTGGCGTTGGGCTTGGCAGCTCCGTGTTGGCTTCCCACAGTGCTCCCCGGCGGGGCGGAGGCGGGCTCATCGAGGTTCTTTTTTTTTTTTTTTTTTTTGGCAGTCCTGGGCCTTGGACTCAGGGCCTGAGCACTGTCCCTGGCTTCTTCCCGCTCAAGGCTAGCACTCTGCCACTTGAGCCACAGCACCACTTCTGGCCGTTTTCCATATATGCAATGCTGGGGAATTGAACCCAGGGCCTCATGTGTAGGAGGCGAGCGCGCTTGCCACTAGGCCATATCCCCAGCCCTGGTGGAGGTTCTGGTGGAGCAGGGTGGGAATACTGCCAGGTGCCCCAGGCCGTCGATGGCTGGGTTCCCAGAGACCGCGTGGCCCCGCTCCACCTCCTCTAGCCATCGAGCTTTCCCGTGTCGCCTTTGCCTTGGAACCCAAGTCTTCTCCGAGCATTTAGCTTAGATTTCGCAGGAATGCGAGCCCTGGACGGTGCGGTGTCCGGCATGTGCTCGCGGGGCCGCCCGGCCACAGGCACGGTAGGCCGGATGCCTGCCGGCCGGGGAGCGGGGAGCAGGCACGAGCGGCCGGGGAGCAGGCACGAGCGGCCGGGGAGCAGGCACGAGCGGCCCTGCTCTGAGGAGGAGCGGAGAGTGCTGGACCAACGCTCGCCTTGGGGCACAGTTGGACTTGGCCCCGAGCCGGGCCCCCCGCTCCTCCCGGCCGGGCCCCCCGCTCCTCCCGGCCGGCCCTCACGCCGTGCTCCCCCCAGGCCACGGGCAGCATCCCCATCACCGTGCGGCACATCGAGTCCATGATCCGCATGGCGGAGGCCCACGCGCGCATGCACCTGCGGGACTACGTGACCGAGGACGACGTCAGCATGGCCATCCGCGTGATGCTGGAGAGCTTCATCGACACGCAGAAGTTCAGCGTCATGCGCAGCATGCGGAAGGTGAGTGCGGCCCGGCCGCCGCCCCGGGGCCCGGGTGAGCCGTGGGCGCTCTGACCTCCGCTCCACTCTGACCTCCGCTCCGCTCCGCCCCCCAGACCTTCGCCCGCTATCTCTCCTTCCGGCGTGACAACAACGAGCTGCTGCTCTTCCTACTCAAGCAGCTGGTGGCCGAGCAGGTCACCTACCAGCGCAACCGCTTTGGGGCCCAGCAGGACACCATCGAGGTGCCCGAGAAGGACTTGGTGGACAAGGTGCAGTGTGCCGGGTGGACGCCCAGTCCTTGGGCTTGCCCACGGAAGGCGGGTGGGGGGGGCTGGAGGGAGCCACAGCACGCACCTGCCGTGTGGGCGGGCTGGGCGGCACAGGCGGGGTGTGGGGGGGGGGTTGGAGGTATGCAGAGAACCAGGCTCCTAGGCACTTCCCAGTGCCTGCTGGAAGAGGGAGGTGGGTTTGGAGCCCTCACCCAAGGCGCTTTGCTCCTAGAGGCCTGTGGTACCGGATGTGGGCGGGGCAGAGCGTGCACACACACACTTCCATCCACCCATCCATGCTTCCTTTACACACACACACACCCTCCATCCATGCTTCCTCTACACACACACGCACACCTATCCATCCATGCTTCCTCTATACACACACACGCCCATCCATCCATCCATCCATGCTTCCTCTACACACACACGCACACACACACGCGCACACCCATCCATCCATCCATGCTTGCTCTACACACACACGCACACCCATCCATCCATCCATGCTTCCTCTACATACACACACGCACACCCATCCATCCATCCATGCTTCCTCTACACACACACACCTATCCATCCATCCATGCTTCCTCTACACACACACACGCACACCCATCCATCCATGCTTCCTCTACACACACACACGCACACCTATCCATCCATGCTTCCTCTACACACACACACACCTATCCATCCATGCTTCCTCTACATACACACACACCCATCCATCCATCCATGCTTCCTCTACACACACACATGCACACCCATCCATCCATCCATGCTTCCTCTACGTACACACACACGCACACCCATCCATCCATCCATGCTTCCTTTACACACACACACCCCCTCTATCCATCCATGCTTCCTCTACATACACATACACCTATCCATCCATGCTTCCTCTACACACACACACGCACACCCATCCATCCATGCTTCCTCTACATACGCACACACATGCACACCCATCCATCCATCCATGCTTCCTCTACATACGCACACACACGCACACCCATCCATCCATCCATGCTTCCTCTATACACACACACGCACATCCATCCATCCATGCTTCCTCTACATACACACACGCACACCCATCCATCCATCCATGCTTCCTCTACACACACACACGCACACACACACGCGCACACCCATCCATCCATCCATGCTTGCTCTACACACACACGCACACCCATCCATCCATCCATGCTTGCTCTATACACACACCCTCATCCATCCATGCTTCCTCTACATACACACGCACACCCATCCATCCATGCTTCTTCTACATACACACACGCACACCCATCCATCCATGCTTCCTCTACACACACACACGCACACCCATCCATCCATGCTTGCTCTATACACACACCCTCATCCATCCATGCTTCCTCTACATACACACACACACGCACACCCATCCATCCATGCTTCCTCTACATACACACACCTATCCATCCATCCATGCTTCCTCTATACACACACGCCCATCCATCCATCCATGCTTCCTCTACATACACACACACGCACACCCATCCATCCATCCATGCTTCCTCTACACACACACGCGCACACCCATCCATCCATGCTTCCTCTACACACACACGCACACCCATCCATCCATCCATGCTTCCTCTACACACACACGCACACCCATCCATCCATGCTTCCTTTACACACACACACACACCCTCTATCCATCCATGCTTCCTCTACATACACATACACCTATCCATCCATGCTTCCTCTACACACACACACGCACACCCATCCATCCATCCATGCTTCCTCTACATACACACACGCACACCCATCCATCCATGCTTCCTCTACACACACACGCACACCTATCCATCCATGCTTCCTCTACACACACACACACCTATCCATCCATGCTTCCTCTACATACACACACACCCATCCATCCATCCATGCTTCCTCTACACACACACACGCACACCCATCCATCCATCCATGCTTCCTCTACGTACACACACACGCACACCCATCCATCCATCCATGCTTCCTTTACACACACACACACCCTCTATCCATCCATGCTTCCTCTACATACACATACACCTATCCATCCATGCTTCCTCTACACACACACACGCACACCCATCCATCCATCCATGCTTCCTCTACATACGCACACACATGCACACCCATCCATCCATCCATGCTTCCTCTACATACGCACACACACGCACACCCATCCATCCATCCATGCTTCCTCTATACACACACACGCACATCCATCCATCCATCCATGCTTGCTCTATACACACACCCTCATCCATCCATGCTTCCTCTACACACACACACGCACACACACACGCGCACACCCATCCATCCATCCATGCTTGCTCTACACACACACGCACACCCATCCATCCATCCATGCTTGCTCTATACACACACCCTCATCCATCCATGCTTCCTCTACATACACACGCACACCCATCCATCCATGCTTCTTCTACATACACACACGCCCATCCATCCATCCATGCTTCCTCTACATACACACACACGCACACCCATCCATCCATCCATGCTTCCTCTACACACACACACGCACACCCATCCATCCATGCTTCCTCTACACACACACACGCACACCCATCCATCCATGCTTCCTCTACATACACACACCTATCCATCCATCCATGCTTCCTCTATACACACACGCCCATCCATCCATCCATGCTTCCTCTACATACACACACGCACACCCATCCATCCATCCATGCTTCCTCTACACACACACGCACACCCATCCATCCATGCTTCCTTTACACACACACACACACCCTCTATCCATCCATGCTTCCTCTACATACACATACACCTATCCATCCATCCATGCTTCCTCTACACACACACACGCACACCCATCCATCCACACACACCCATCCATCCATCCATGCTTCCTCTACATACACATACACCTATCCATCCATGCTTCCTCTACACACACACACGCACACCCATCCATCCATCCATGCTTCCTCTATACACACACACCCATCCATCCATCCATGCTTCCTCTACATACACACACACGCACACCCATCCATCCATCCATGCTTCCTCTATACACACACACGCACATCCATCCATCCATGCTTCCTCTACATACACACGCACACCCATCCATCCATGCTTCCTCTACACACACACACGCACACCCATCCATCCATCCATGCTTCCTCTATACACACACACCCATCCATCCATCCATGCTTCCTCTACACACACACACACACGCACACCCATCCATCCATCCATGCTTCCTCTTTTCCAGGCACGGCAGATCAACATCCACAACCTTTCCGCCTTTTACGACAGCGAGCTCTTCAGGATGAACAAGTTCAGCCGTGACCTGAAGCGCAAGATGATCCTTCAGCAGTTCTAATCCCTGGGCTGCCACTGGGCTGCTGGGGTCCTCCTGGGGTGTTCCGGGCACTAGTTCTGTGGACACAAGGCCAGCCCCCTGGGGGCGCTGACCAGGACTGGGCAGGGCGGGGCTTCTTCAGTTCCCACTCTACTTCTTGCCTTCTGGTGGGAACTTGCAGCGGCCTACAAAATGTGGCCCATCCCCACTCGGTCCCCTGTGCACGCGCACACGTGTGTGCATGCGTGCGTGTTCACAAGCCCAGGGTGGTCATGGTGTGAGCTTGCTGACCTGGCTGTTGATGCCACCACCTCTGCCAAAGAGCAGCGTGGAGGTATTTGCAGTCTTCCTGGGACTGTCCTGTGGGTTTCTCCACCCCCTGGGGTAGGAGAGCGTGTGGTCCTGTTTTCGGTGAGAATTGTCCAGTAGCTGTAATGCCAGTCATGGCCGCAATAATCTGGCTTCTCATACTATTTTCTGCTTTGCTTTTTATACATTTTGTTTTTCTGTGGTTTTAATTTTTAATAAGGTTGAATTTAATAAAGATACAGTTTGCATAATTCAGCTTGAAGACTGTTGCTGTCCTCGGTTCTGTTCCATGTTGACTCTGGCGCGGTTGTTGGGCTTGCTTGAAGGCTCCTGTCTCTGCCTTGGGTTTTTGTAGGAGATGGGTCCGGTCAGCAAAGCTGTTCTCTATGTGGAGGCAGAGGAACCAAATGTGCTGTTGCCCAGGGATGTGATTGTCCCCGGAGGCCTAGTGTTCACCCAAGTGCCAGCCTGGGCCTGGGGAGGGGTGGGCCTGAGTCTGGGTGCCATCCCAGGCCTGGGGAGGGGTGGGCCTGAGTCTGGGTGCCATCCCAGGCCTGGGGAGGGGTGGGCCTGAGTCTGGGTGCCATCCCAGGCCTGGGGAGGGGTGGGCCTGAGTCTGGGTGCCATCCTGGGGAGGGGTGGGCCTGAGTCTGGGTGCCCAGGCCTGGGGAGGGGTGGGCCTGAGTCTGGGTGCCATCCTGGGGAGGGGTGGGCCTGAGTCTGGGTGCCCAGGCCTGGGGAGGGGTGGGCCTGAGTCTGGGTGCCCAGGCCTGGGGAGGGGTGGGCCTGAGTCTGGGTGCCCAGGCCTGGGGAGGGGTGGGCCTGAGTCTGGGTGCCATCCTGGGGAGGGGTGGGCCTGAGTCTGGGTGCCATCCTGGGGAGGGGTGGGCCTGAGTCGGGGTGCCATCCTGGGGAGGGGTGGGCCTGAGTCTGGGTGCCAGCCCCCGGGCCTGGGGAGGAGGTGGGACCTCATGAGACTCTAGGTCATCCTTGAGGAACACATGAGAGCCTCCAGCCCTTGTGTGTGACCTCACTTCCTGTCTGCCTCAGGTGACCAGGGCTCCTCCCTCTGCTCCCACCACGGTGGACTGCACACCACAGCTTCCCAAACCCGACCCCAGCAGGAACTAAAAGAAACCGTTGCTGTTTCCCTATTTTTTCTGGCGCTTGCCAGTGACACACGGTGACAGCGCACCGACACAGCCCAGAGTCACACAGCCTCCTGTTCCTATGTGATGCGTCTCCATTGTTTTGAGATGTCATGACGCTTTGGGGTTTGCTTCACTTGGTTTTGTTGAGGTTGGGGATGGCACTATTCTCCTGTGCTGTGGGTGGAAGACAGGCCCTTATGCTTGCTGCTACCTATGTTTTCTAGGGCTTATGAGGACAGAAAAGTTTCTGATTAATGTATGCTGTACCCATCATTTTCTCTCTCTTTTTTTTTTTGGCCAGTCCTGGGGCTTGGACTCAGGGCCTGAGCACTGTCCCTGGCTTCTTCCCGCTCAAGGCTAGCACTCTGCCCCTTGAGCCACAGTGCCACTTGTGGCTGTTTTCTACATATGTGGTGCTGAGGAATCCAACCCAGGGCTTCATGTATTTGAGGCCAGCACTCTACCACGAGGCCACATTCCCAGCCCCTGTACCCATCAATTTTGATGAACTCATTTTCAATTAGCTTGTCAGTTGATTACCTTGAGTTCTAGGTAGACCTGAAAATGAGTTTCACTGAGTCTTCCCAAGAGTTTTATCCCACTTCTTTTACCAAGCCTTATTTCAGTGGCTCTTGGGGTGAACGAATTTGGGGTGCCCATGACTTCCTTTCTTTCTGCACAGCATGTTTTATCATTAAGCATGGCAGTTGCTGATATTATTCATTGGATTATGAAAGGGGGGGGGGTGTGCGCGCGCGTGCCAGTCCTGGGCTTGAACGCAGGGCCTGGGCGCTGTCCCCCCTCTCGCCCAGGGCGGGACGCGGGGCCACAGTGTCACTGCAGTTCTCCGGTGGTTACTAGCAGGTGAAGTCTCCCGGGCTTTCCTGGCGAGCTGGCTTTGAGTCCCGCGTTCCGGGTGCGGGGCAGGCCCGTGCGCGGCGGGCCAGGGTCCGCTCCGCGGCCCGCGGGCGGAGGGCGCCTGCTCATGGCCCCGCGCGGAGCCGGGGCCCGCACGGCAGCGCTGGGACCCGCACGGCGGAGCCGGGACCCGCGCGGCCCCGAGGCGGCAGAGCTCGCGCGCCCGGTCCCCCAGGCCCGCCATCCAGGGCCGCCCGCCGCGTGCTCCCGCCCCCGCCGGCGGCCGCGTCCCGGAGCCGCGGGCCCGCGCCCGCCGTGGCGCCCGGAGGGGCTCGGGCGGCGCGGGGTGCAGGTGCGCGGCTCCGCCGGGGCTCCGGCCCCGCCCCCGCGGCGTCCGAGGCGCGGATTGGCCGTCCCGGCGTCTGAGTGACGGGCGCGCGGGCCAACGGGGCGCGCGCGCGCCGCCGCCCTCGCCCGCGCGCCCCCGACGCGGGCCGGGGCGCCGCGCCGCTGCGGCTGCGGGCGGGACGCTGCACCATGGCCCGGCCGCTGCGGGCCGCCCGGCCGCCGGCGCCGCCTCCGCCGCCGCTGCTGCTGCTGCTGCTGCTGCTGGCCGCGGGTGAGTGCGGCCGGCCGGCGGGCCGCGCCGAGGGCCGGGCGGCGGCGGGGCGGGCGCCCTCGCGGGACAGCTCCCGCCGCAACAAAGGCCGCGCGGCGGCGGCGCGACGCGGGCGGGGCGGGGCGGGGCGCGGGGGTCCGGAGGGCGGCGACCCTCGCCTGGGCGGCCGGGCGCGGCCCGGGGGGCGCGGGACGCCGGAGCCGGCGCGGCCCGACGGGGCGCCCGCCCCGCGCCCGCGGCAGGTGCGCGGTCTGCGGGCCCAGGCCCCGCGCGGGGCGGGGGGGCGGGGGGCGGGGGGCGGGGCGCGGACCCGACCGCAGCGACCGAGGCCCGCGGGGCCGCGCCGGGGTCGCGGGGCCGAGGGAGCCTGCGGCGGGCCGCGGGCCGGCGCGTGCTCGCGCGTGCGGGGGCCGCCACTGCGCCCCGCAACTTCGTCGGGGAGGACAAAGGGGCCCGTGACGGCGGCCCCGCCGCGGGGCTGGGTCCGGCCGCGGCACGCGGGGCGCCCCGAGCGGGCCGGCGCGTGGCGGGCCCGGTGCGCGGGGCGGGCGCGGACGCCCCGGCGGGAGGCCCGGCCGGCTGCGGAGGAGAGCGGGTCAGATGAGGACGAGCCGAGCCCGAGCGCGCCCAGCTGGGGGGAGCCGGCCGCAGACCGCGCTCCGCACGCTGCCTTCCGGGACACGCGGGCCCGGGCCTCCCGGCAGCGGGGCGGGTGCGGGCGTGCGGGGCCTCGGTGGCGCGGTGCGCAGGCTGGCGCGGCGCACAAAGACAGCTGACCGTGCAGATGCGGTGCGCAGAGGCCAGGCGTCGGGAGGACTCACAGAGAGGATCTCAGGGGGAGGACCCCACAGGATCTCAGGGGGAGGACCCCACAGGATCTCAGGGGGAGGACCCCACAGGATCTCAGGGGGAGGACCCCACAGGATCTCAGGGGAGGACCCCACGGAGACGACCCCACAGGATCTCAGGGGGAGGACCCCACGGAGACGACCCCACAGGATCTCAGGGGGAGGACCCCACAGGATCCCAGGGGGAGGACCCCACAGGATCTCAGGGGGAGGACCCCACGCAGAGGACCCCACAGGATCTCAGGGGGAGGACCCCACAGGATCTCAGGGGGAGGACCCCACAGGATCTCAGGGGGAGGACCCCACAGGATCTCAGGGGGAGGACCCCACAGGATCTCAGGGGGAGGACCCCACAGAGAGGACCCCACAGGATCTCAGGGGGAGGACCCCACGGAGAGGACCCCACAGGATCTCAGGGGAGGACCCCACGGAGAGGATCCCACAGGATCTCAGGGGGAGGACCCCACGGAGACGACCCCACAGAGAGGATCTCAGGGGGAGGACCCCACGGAGAGGATCCCACAGAATCTCAGGGGAGGATCCCAGAGAGAGGACCCCACATGATCTCAGGGGGAGGACCCCACGGAGAGGACCCCACAGAGAGGATATCACAGGATCTCAGGGGAGGACCCCACGGAGAGGATCCCACAGGATCTCAGGGGGAGGACCCCACAGAGAGGACCCCACAGGATCTCAGGGGGAGGACCCCACAGAGAGGACCCCACAAGATCTCAGGTGGAGGACCCCACAGAGAGGATCCCACAGGATATCAGGAGGATACCACAGAAAGGACCCCACAGGATCTCAGAGGGAGGATCCCACAGAAAATATAGGATCTCAGGGGGAGGACCCCACAGAGAGGACCCCACAGGATTTCAGAGGGAGGATTCTACAGAGAATATCTTCTGGGATCTCAGGGGGAGGACCCCACAGAGAGGACCCCACAGAGAAGATCTCATAGGATCTCAGGGGGAGGACCCCACAGAGAGGACCCACAGGATCTCAGAGTGAGGATCCCACAGAGAGGATCTCACAGGATCTCAGGGGGGAAATTCCACAGAGATCTCATAGGATCTCGGGGAGGATCCCACAGAGAGGATCTCATAAAATCTCAAGGGGAGGATTCCACAGAGAGGATCCCACAGGATCTCAAGGGGAGGATCCCACAGAGAGGATCTCACAGGATCTCAGAGGGAAAATTCCACAGAGATCATAGGATCTCAAGGGGAGGATCCCACAGAGAGGATCTCATAGGATCTCAAGGGGAGGATCCCACAGAGGACCTCACAGGATCTCAGGGGTGGACCCCACAGAGAGGATCTCACAGGATCTCAGAGGGAGAACCCCACTCAGGATTCCCAAGGACCCCACAGAGAGGCTCTCAGAGGGAGGACCCCACAGAGAGGATCTCACAGTATCTCAGAGGGAGTATCCCACAGAGAGGATCCTACTGGATCTCAGAGGGAAGATTCCTCACAGATCTCATAGGATCTCAGAAGGAGGACCCCACAGAGAGGATCACACAGGATCTCAGGGAGAGAAACCCCCAGAGAGGATCTCAGAGGGAGGACCCCACAGAGAAGATCTCAGAGAGAGGACCCCACAGAGAGCATCTCATAGGATCCAGAGGGAGGATCCCACAGATAGGATCACACAGGATCTCAGATGGAGGATTCCACAAAGAAGATCTCATAGGATCTCAGAGGGAGGATCCCACAGAGAAGATCTCATAGGATCTCAGAGGGAAGACGAGGGAGGATCCCTCAGGATCTCAGGGAGAGGACCCCACAGAGAGGATCACACAGGATCTAAGGGGGGGATCCCACAGAGATGATCTCACAGGATCTCAGGGGGAGGATCCCACAGGGAGGACCCCACAGGATATCAGGGGGATGATCCCACAGAGAAGATCTCTCAGGATCTCAGAGGGAAGACGACAGAGAGGATCCCTCAGGATCTCAGGGAGAAGACCCCACAGAGAGGATCTCACAGGATCTAAGGGGAGGATCCCACAGAGATAACCTCACAGGACCTCAGGGGAGGATGCCACAGAGAGGATCTCACAGGATCTCAGGGGGAGGATCCCACAGAGAGGACCCCACAGGATCTCCGGGGAGGACCCCACAGAGATCTCATAGGATCTCAGAGGGAGGATCCCACAGAGAGGATCTAATAGGGTCTCAGGGGAGAATTCCACAGAGATCTCATAGGATCTCAGGGGGAGGACCCCACGGAGAGGATCTCACAGGATCTCAGAGGGAGAATTCCACAGAGATCTCATAGGATCTCAGGGGGAGAACCCCACAGAGAGGCTCTCACAGGATCTCAGAGGGAGAACCCCACTCAGAGGATTCCAGAGGACCCTACAGAGAGGCACTCAGAGGGAGAACCTCATAGAGAGGGTCTCACAGGATTTCAGAGGGAGTATCCCACAGAGAGGATCCCACCGGATCTCAGAGGGAAGATTCCACACAGAAGATCTCATAGGATCTCAGGGGGAGGACCCCACAGAGAGGATCTCACAGGATCTCAGACGGAGGATTCCACAAAGAAGTTCTCATAGGATCTCAGAGGGAGGATCCCACAGAGAAGATCTCATAGGATCTCAGAGGGAAGATGACAGAGAGGATCCCACAGGATCTCAGGGAGAGGACCCCACAGAGAGTATCCCACAGGATTTAATGGGGAGGATCCCACAGTGAGAACCCCACAGGATCTCAGGGGAGGATCCCACAGAGAGGATCTCACAGGATTTCAGGAGGAGGATCCCACAGAGAGGACCCCACAGTATCTCAGGGGGAGGACCCCACAGAGAAGATCTCTCAGGATCTCAGGGGGAGGACCCCACTGAGAGGATCTCACAGGATCTCAGGTGGAGGACCCCACAGAGAGGACCCCACAGAGAGGCTCTCACATGATCTCAGAGGGAGGACCCCACAGAGAATATCTGATAGGATCTCAGAGGGAGGATCCTACAGAGGATCTCACAGGATCTCAGAGGGAGGACCCCACAGAGAAGATCTCACAGGATCTCAGTGGGAGGACCCCACAGAATCTCAGGTGGGAGAACCCCACAGAGAGGATCCCACAGGATCTCAGAGGGAGGACCCCACAGAATCTCAGGGGGAGAACCCCACAGAGAGGATCTCACAGGATCTCAGAGGGAGAACCCCACTCAGGATTCCAGAGGACCCCACAGAGAGGCTCTCAGAGGGAGGACCCCACAGAGAGGATCTCACAGTATCTCAGAGGGAGTATACCACAGAGAGGATCCCACCGGATCTCAGAGGGAAGATTCCACACAGAAGATCTCATAGGATCTCAGGGGGAGGACCCCACAGAATGTCAGGGGGAGGACCCCCACAGAGAGGATCCCACAGGATCTCAGAGGGAGCACCCCACGGAGAGGATCACACTGGATCTCAGGGAGAGAAACCCCCAGAGAGGATCTCAGAGGGAGGACCCCACAGAGAGGATCTCAGAGAGAGGACCCCACAGAGAGCGTCTCATAGGATCTCAGAGGGAGGATCCCACAGAGAGGATCTCATAGGATCTCAGAGGGAAGATGACAGTGAGGATCCCACAGGATCTAAGGGGGAGGATCCCACAGAGAACCCCACAGGATCTCAGGGGAGGATCCTACAGAGAGGATCTCACAGGATCTCCGGGGAGGACCCCACAGAGAGGACCCCACAGGATCTCCAAGGGAGGACCCCACAGGATCTCCGGGGAGGACCCCAAAGAGAGGACCCCACAGGATCTCCAAGGGAGGACCCCACAGGATCTCCGGGGAGGACCCCAAAGAGAGGACCCCACAGGATCTCCAAGGAAGGACCCCACAGGATCTCAGGGGAGGACCCCAAAGAGAGGACCCCACAGGATCTCCAAGGGAGGACCCCACAGGATCTCAGGGGAGGACCCCAAAGAGAGGACCCCACAGGATCTCCAAGGGAGGACCCCACAGGATCTCAGGGGAGGACCCCACAGAGAGGACCCCACAGAATCTCAGGGGGAGGACCCCACAGGATCTCAGGGGGAAGACCCCACAGAGAGGACCCCACAGGATCTCAGGTGGAGGATCTCACGGAGGGAGGATCCCACAGAGGGAAGATCTCACAGAGAGGATGAGACCCTTCCATGTGGCAGGGAGATGTGCCCGGCCACTGTCATGAGGCCCCGGTGGCAGAAGCCTGGGGAGAAAGGTGAGGAGGAGACAAGGCCCCTGGGGTCCTGCACCTGCCCTGGAAAGGCTTGGTTAGCAAGGACGCGTTTTCCTAGCAGACAGGGATAAGGAATCTTCATAGCAGGCACAGAAGGACATGGCCACAGTCCTGGGTGGCATGGTCCTGCGAGGCCCCGGGCCTGCCTGTGTCCTGGAGCATCCTCAGCCCTCTCTGGGAGATCTGCCGTTCCCCTGTGTGGTGGTCACACCCGAACTTTCCGTGAGAAGCTGGTTCTGAGGTGGGCTGCAGCCAGCTGTGCTCCCTTCTCTCTTCCCTGCTCCTCCTGCTGCCCCGTCGCCCATGTACGAGGAGGGCACGGTGTAGTCAGTGTCTCACACACCTCTGTGTGGAAGCCCTGCAACAACCTGTCAGCACGGCTGCTCACACTTGTACGGCGCCTGGGCGAGGAGCTGTGTGTGTGTGCAGGGGTGACAGACTCGTGCAGCACTGGGGCGAGGAGATGTGTGTGTGTGTGTGCAGGGGTGACTCGTGCAGCACGGGGTGAGGAGATGTGTGTGTGTGTGTGCAGGGGTGACAGACTCGTGCAGCACTGGGGCGAGGAGATGTGTGTGTGTGTGTGCAGGGGTGACTCGTGCAGCACTGGGGCGAGGAGATGTGTGTGTGTGTGTGCAGGGGTGACTCGTGCAGCACGGGGTGAGGAGATGTGTGTGTGTGTGTGCAGGGGTGGCAGACTCGTGCAGCACTGGGGCGAGGAGCTGTGTGTGTGTGTGCAGGGGTGGCAGACTCGTGCGGCTCACGGGTGAGTAGGCGTGTATGTGTACAAGGATGACAGACTCGTAGGGCACGTGGGTGAGTAGGCGTGTGTGTGCAGGGGTGACAGACTCGCGCAGCACACGGGCGAGTTCTGTTGTGGCTGGCGCTCGCGGGTACGGGGGCTGAACGGCAGAGGCTGCGTGCCACCTCCCTCCCTTGCTGGCATCCGCAGGGACTTAGGAAGATGCCAGCGGCTCGCGCCTGTCATCCTCACTACTCAGGAGGCTGAGATCTGAGGACTGTGGTTCAAAGCCAGCCCGGGCAGGAAAGTCTGTGAGACTCTCATCTCCAATGAACCACCTGAAAACTGGAAGTGGTGCTGTGGCTCAAGTGGTAGAGCGCTAGCTTTGAGCAACATTGCTCAGGGAATAGTGCCCAGGCCCAGAGTTCAAGCCCCATGACCGACAAAAAAAAAAAGTTGCTGGTTCAGGGAGGGCTGGGTGTGCAGCTGATCGTGGAAATACCTCAGGGGACTGACTTGGAAAGGTGAGAGAAAACAGGCACGTTCCTGGAGTCCGGGCTTCCTTTCTCGGCCCTCAGGGGGTCAGCCTGTCTTGTCAGCCTCTTTTCTGTGGTCGTTTGGATCCGTTTCCTTGAGAGGGCTAGGGATATGGCCTAGTGGCAAGAGTGCTCACCTCGTATACATGAAGCCCTGGGTTCGATTCCTCAGCACCACATATACAGAAATCGGCCAGAAGCGGCGCTGTGGCTCAAGTGGCAGAGTGCTAGCCTTGAGCGGGAAGAAGCCAGGGACGGTGCTCAGGCCCTGAGTCCACGCCCCAGGACTGGCCAAAAAAAAAAAGTCTGTTTCCTTGAGCATGAGCCCTTACCTCTGCATGTGCCATCTTTTCCTCCCGCCCCCCGCTCTCTTGGGGGTGATGAGGCAACGGAAAATTATATAGAGGAAGAATATGAATCATAGGAGAAGTGTAGTTCTGAAATTAAAGTCAGATGGAGTCTCAGTTGAGGCAGATTAATTATTAAGCACAAACTAATTACGTGCAAATGGTTAGAGCTTGGCTATCATTTTGGTGTCGTTCTGTGCAAGGCACCTAAATAATTACCCATTGCCGTGGTCCTTGAAAATATCCGGGTCTACATAAAGACAAAACCCATCCTCACAGGGAAAGGTAACATCAAAGAAAGGAAACTTCACTGGAGAAGGAATGGAAGGAAGGCCAGGAGAGCACCGGGCTGCCTTTTCTCAGCAGGATTTCAGTCTTTGTTCACAGGAGAGGAAGACAAAGAGGAAGAGAGAGAGGCTTGGGGGGTCTGCGTGGGGGCAGCTTGACCAGCAGGGGGAGGGAGCGAGGATGGAGGCTCTGGTGGGTGGGGGGCGGTCGGGGTACTGACGCCCTCAGCTTCGCAAAGGCCCGTCCTGCAGACGGGCCAGGCCCTCCATGGGCTCTGCGGGGCACGCTCACCTGGGGTCTCAGGAGCGGGGTGCTGGAGGTCCAGGCGGCTTCGGGGAGCCAGACCCGGCCCAGAGGGTCACAGCCCCTTCCGCACGGAGCTGGGCTCTGAGAGACCGTGCTGAGGGCAATCCTTGCGTGTGCTTGTGAGGGGGAGTTCAGGATTCATCAGGAAATCGGTTTGCTCATTTCTAGCCGGGCTGAGGGAATGTCTTTCCCCATACACCTGCTGGCGCTGGAGCAAGTGGCGGGGGTTCACACCTGCTGACGTGGAAGAGACTGGCAGGCAGGGGATTCACACCTGCTGACGCTGGAGCAAGTGGCAGAGGGAAGTGGCAGGGGGTTCACACCTGCTGACGCTGGAGCAAGTGGCAGGCAGGGGATTCACACCTGCTGACATGGGAGCAAGTGGCAGGCAGGGGATTCACACCTGCTGACGTGGGAGCAAGTGGCAGGCAGGGGGTTCACACTTGCTGACGCGGGAGCAAGTGACAGGCAGGGGATTCACACCTGCTGACGCGGGAGCAAGTGACAGGCAGGGGGTTCACACTTGCTGACGCGGGAGCAAGTGACAGGCAGGGGATTCACACCTGCTGACGCGGGAGCAAGTGACAGGCAGGGGATTCACACCTGCTGACACGGGAGCAAGTGGCAGGCAGGGGATTCACATCTGAGGTGGGAGCAAGTGACAGGCAGGAGATTCACACCTGAGGTGGGAGCAAGTGGCAGGCAGGGGATTCACACCTGCTGACGCAGGAGCAAGTGGTGGGGAATTCACACCTGCTGACGCACCGGCCTGTACAATGCACAGGGTGCAGCCATCACAAGCCCTTCCTACCGCTGGCTCTTCTCTTTCCTGTCTTTCTTCTTCTTCTTTTTATTTTCTTTCCAGTCCTGGGGCTTGGACTCAGGGCCTGAGCACTGTCCCTGGCTTCTTTTTGCTCAAGGCTAGCACTCTGCCACTTGAGCCACAGCGCCACTTCTGGCCGTTTTCTACATATGTGGTGCTGAGGAATCGAACCCAGGGCTTCATGCGTGCGAGGCGAGCTCTCTACCACTAGGCCATATCCCCACCCTCCCCTCCACCCTGCTGTTTTCTTTTCTTTTTTTTTTTGCCAGTCCTGGGACTTGGACTCGGGGCCTGAGCTCTGTCCCTGGCTTCTTTTTTGCTCAAGGCTAGCACTCTGCCACTTGAAGCACAGCACCACTTCTGGCCATTTTCTGTATATGTGGTGCTGGGGAATCGAACCCAGGGCCTCATGTATATGAAGCAGGCACTCTTGCCACTAGGCCATATCCTCAGCCCCCCAGATTAGTTTCTTGTCCATGACTCCCTGGCATCTGCCTCCCCCAGAACTGGGGGTGCTGCCTGTGCAGAACTGGACGGCCACTGCAGCTGGTGTCCCGTGGGGATGGAGATTCCATTTGCAGCAAACAAAGGAAAGCGGGGCGCAGCTGGCTTGCGCCTGTGTTCCCAGCTGCTCAGGAGGCTGAGCTCTGAGGAGCGCGGCTCAAAGCCAGCCAGGCAGGAAAGTCCAGGAGGCTCCCATCTCCAATGAACCACCAGAAAATCCGAAGTGGCGCTGTGGCTCAAGTGGTAGAGCACCAGCCTTGAGCTGAAGAGCTCAGGGACAGCGCCCAGGCCCTGAGTTCAAGCCCCAGGATGGCCAGAAAAAAAAATAATTAGAAAACAAAGCAAACTACTTTCCCTGAGGGCAGCCACTGGGGGTTGCGCATCTTTCTGTCCCTGCGGGGGCCTGGCGCAGGGCTGGAGTGGGGGGGGGGTGCTGACGCGACCGTGTGGTCCCCACAGCTCCCCAGGGCCCGGGCCATGACGCCTAGCGTCAAGTCCAACCCTTCTCACGGGTCCCTCAGCCGGATTTCTTCTCTTGGTGTGGGGTCTGTGTGTGGTGTGTGGGGTCTGTGTGTGATGTGTGGGGTCTGGTGTGTGTGGCATGTGGTGTGTGTGTGTGTGGTGTGGGGTCTGTGTGTGGTGTGTGTGGTCTGGTGTGTGTGGCATGTGGTGTGTGTGTGTGGTGTGGGGTCTGTGTGTGGTGTGTGGGGTCTGGTGTGTGTGGCATGTGGTGTGTGTGTGTGGTGTGGGGTCTGTGTGTGGTGTGTGGGGTCTGGTGTGTGTGGCATGTGGTGTGTGTGTGTTGTGTGGTGTGTGTGGTATGTGTGTGTGGCGTGTGTGGTGTGTGTCTGGTGTGTGTGGCATGTGTGGTGTGTGGGGTCTGTGTGTGTGGCATGTGGTATGTGTGTGTGTGTGTGTGTGTGTGCCGGTGTGGCGTTTGCACTCAGGTCTGTGAAGTTTCTAGGCCGGCGTGCGCTGCTCTGGGCCGAGCGCAGCCGCCTGCCGCCGTCTCCCGCGCGTCCTTGGAAGGAAGCCCGCCCGCCCCCCCCCGCCCCCCCCCCCCCGGCTCCGCGCGTGGCGTGTGGTGCTGACCGCGTGTGGCCGGCATGACTCCTCCGGGGAGCCGAGGCCCTGTGGACGCGGGTGCGTGTGGAGTGCCCCCCGTGTCACGGGCAGTTGTGTCGGATCATTGTGTGATTTCTGCCCTTCGGGTGTGGAAATCCAGCTCCCCCAAAGCGCGGGGGCCCCGAGAGCTCGGTGAGGGGGTGCTAATCCGCGTGAAGGGCCGAGCTTGGGGGCCGGCGGCGTGCTGTGCGGCTCTGCACTCAGCCGTAGTCTCGGGGTGCTCTCGGGGTGCCCTGGGTCTCCCCGGGGGGAGGCAGCCGCCGCCGGTGCGCGGCCCGTGGTCGTGGCCCGAGGCCGGTGGGGGGGGGGGACAGGACACCGTCACACGCTGGAAATGGCTAGGAGCTGGAGTTGGGGGTGGCGGGCGGGCGGGGCGCCTTCCGAGGCCTGGCTTGGGCTTTCAGCTTTCCAGGTGATGGGCGCCGAGGACCAGCTTGGCACTGCAGGTTTCTGAGCGCCGTTCTGCGAGGTGTGGACTGGGGTCCAGCACCCCCCCACCCCCCGGAGCTCGTCTCCTCAGGGCTGGCCCTCTGAGGGGGGCTGCTCTGCTTCACGGCGAGTTGGGGTGCAGGGGAGGCTCACTCCTGAGGCCCGGTGGGCTCTGCGGCCCCTCTGGCCATCGCGTGGCCCCCGTGCCATCCCTCGAGGTGTGTTTTCCTCCCGGTCTCTACGGCGGATGGCCGGGGTCCGGCTCGGTGGATTATTCTTGACGCGCAGGGCTGGGGTTTGAGCTCGGGGCACAGGGCCTGCTCGGCGAGCCCGCTCCCTCTCCTACCGTTACATGGAAGTTCACTCGCAAGACACAGGAGCCCCATTTGGAGAGCTTGAATTGGGGGGTCTTTCTGAGGAAGCCGGGGACTGGGGGGGGGGGGACGCCCGTCCCAGAGACCTGCGGCCCGGGAAGTGGCTGGCACCGAGCCTTGCCTTGAGAGCGGGGCCGGGAGGGGCCGGCGGGGGTCGTGCCCTTCCCCGAGGGGCCGGCGGGGGTCGTGCCCTTCCCCGAGGGGCCGGCGGGGGTCGTGCCCTTCCCCGAGGGGCCGGTGGGACCGTGGCCTCCCCTGAGGAGGGTCGGGAGGGGTCAGCGGGGGCGTGGCCTCCCCTGAGGAGGGTCGGGAGGGGTCAGCGGGGGCGTGGCCTCCCCTGAGGAGGGTCGGGAGGGGTCGGCGGGGGCGTGGCCTCCCCTGAGGAGGGTCGGGAGGGGTCAGCGGGGGCGTGGCCTCCCCGGGGAGGGTCGGGAGGGGTCGGTGGGGGCGTGGCCTCCCCGGGGAGGGTCGGGAGGGGTCGGCGGGGGCGTGGCCTCCCCGGGGAGGGTCGGGAGGGGTCGGCGGGGGCGTGGCCTCCCCTGAGGAGGGTCGGGAGGGGTCAGCGGGGGCGTGGCCTCCCCTGAGGAGGGTCGGGAGGGGTCAGCGGGGGCGTGGCCTCCCCGAGGAGGGTCGGGAGGGGTCGGTGGGGGCGTGGCCTCCCCGGGGAGGGTCGGGAGGGGTCGGCGGGGGCGTGGCCTCCCCTGAGGAGGGTCGGGAGGGGTCGGTGGGGGCGTGGCCTCCCCTGAGGAGGGTCGGGAGGGGTCAGCGGGGGCGTGGCCTCCCCGGGGAGGGTCCGGAGGGGTCGGCGGGGGCGTGGCCTCCCCGGGGAGGGTCGGGAGGGGTCGGCGGGGGCGTGGCCTCCCCTGAGGAGGGTCGGGAGGGGTCAGCGGGGGCGTGGCCTCCCCTGAGGAGGGTCGGGAGGGGTCGGCGGGGGCGTGGCCTCCCCGGGGAGGGTCGGGAGGGGTCGGTGGGGGCGTGGCCTCCCCTGAGGAGGGTCGGGAGGGGTCAGCGGGGGCGTGGCCTCCCCGGGGAGGGTCCGGAGGGGTCGGCGGGGGCGTGGCCTCCCCGAGGAGGGTCGGGAGGGGTCGGCGGGGGCGTGGCCTCCCCGGGGAGGGTCGGGAGGGGTCGGCGGGGGCGTGGCCTCCCCGGGGAGGGTCGGGAGGGGTCAGCGGGGGCGTGGCCTCCCCGGGGAGGGTCGGGAGGGGTCGGCGGGGGCGTGGCCTCCCCAGGAGGGTCGGGAGGGGTCGGTGGGACCGTGGCCTCCCCTGAGGAGGGTCGGGAGGGGTCAGTGGGGGCGTGGCCTCCCCGGGGAGGGTCGGGAGGGGTCAGCGGGGGCGTGGCCTCCCCTGAGGAGGGTCGGGAGGGGTCAGCGGGGGCGTGGCCTCCCCTGAGGAGGGTCGGGAGGGGTCGGTGGGACCGTGGCCTCCCCGGGGAGGGTCGGGAGGGGTCAGCGGGGGCGTGGCCTCCCCTGAGGAGGGTCGGGAGGGGTCAGCGGGGGCGTGGCCTCCCCGGGGAGGGTCGGGAGGGGTCAGCGGGGGCGTGGCCTCCCCGGGGAGGGTCGGGAGGGGTCGGCGGGGGCGTGGCCTCCCCGAGGAGGGTCGGGAGGGGTCGGTGGGGGCGTGGCCTCCCCTGAGGAGGGTCGGGAGGGGTCGGTGGGGGTGTGGCCTCCCCTGAGGAGGGTCGGGAGGGGTCGGTGGGGGTGTGGCCTCCCCTGAGGAGGGTCGGGAGGGGTCAGCGGGGGCGTGGCCTCCCCGGGGAGGGTCGGGAGGGGTCGGTGGGGGCGTGGCCTCCCCGAGGAGTGTCGGGAGGGGTCGGTGGGGGCGTGGCCTCCCCGAGGAGTGTCGGGAGGGGTCGGTGGGGGCGTGGCCTCCCCGGGGAGGGTCGGGAGGGGCGGTGGGGGCGTGGCCTCCCCGAGGAGGGTCGGGAGGGGTCGGTGGGGGCGTGGCCTCCCCTGAGGAGGGTCGGGAGGGGTCAGCGGGGGCGTGGCCTCCCCTGAGGAGGGTCGGGAGGGGTCAGCGGGGGCGTGGCCTCCCCGGGGAGGGTCGGGAGGGGTCAGCGGGGGCGTGGCCTCCCCGGGGAGGGTCGGGAGGGGTCGGCGGGGGCGTGGCCTCCCCGAGGAGGGTCGGGAGGGGTCGGTGGGGGCGTGGCCTCCCCTGAGGAGGGTCGGGAGGGGTCAGCGGGGGCGTGGCCTCCCCGGGAGGGTCCGGAGGGGTCGGCGGGGGCGTGGCCTCCCCGGGGAGGGTCGGGAGGGGTCGGTGGGGGCGTGGCCTCCCCTGAGGAGGGTCGGGAGGGGTCAGCGGGGGCGTGGCCTCCCCGGGGAGGGTCGGTGGGGGCGTGGCCTCCCCGAGGAGTGTCGGTGGGGGCGTGGCCTCCCCTGAGGAGGGTCGGGAGGGGTCGGTGGGGGTGTGGCATCCCCGGGGAGGGTGGGGAGGGTTCAGTGGGGGCCGCAGGTCGGGAGGGGTCAGCGGGGGGCGTGGCCTCCCCGGGGAGGGTCGGGAGGGGTCGGCGGGGGCGTGGCCTCCCCGGGGAGGGTCGGGAGGGGTCAGTGGGGCCAAAGGTCGGGAGCCTCACATGGCTGGTGATGGGACAGGGTTCAGGGAGGGCCGGGGTGGGGTGGGGGCCGGGCTGTAGAGAATGCAGGATGGGATGTTTCCTGTCCTGCGAGCACAGGGAGTTACTGGGAGCTGGACCCAGGTCGACTGTCGTGGGTCTCTGGCAGCCAAATACCTTGGTTGGTTGGTTGTTTTTGTGCCAGTCCTGGGGCTTGAACTCATAGCCTGGAAACTGTCCCTGAGCGTTTTGCTCAAGGCTCACATTACCACAGCTTCAGTTCTGGCTTTGTTTTTGTTTTTATTTTTATTTTTTTGGTGGGCAATTGGAGAAAAGTCTCATGGGTTGGGCGCCAGCAGCTCTCACCTGCAATCCTACCTACTCAGGGGGCTGAGATCTGAGGATCACGGTTCAAAGCCAGCCCAGGCAGGAAACTTGATGAGACTCTTACCTCCAGTTAACACCAGAAAACCAGAAGTGGTGCTGCGGCTCAAGGGGTAGAGCACCAGCCTTGAGCAAGAAGAGGTCCGGGGCCAGGTGCTGGTCGCTCACGCCTGTAATCCTACCTACTCAGGAGGCTGAGATCTGAAGATCATGGTTCAAAGCCAGCCCCAGCAGAAACACCTGTGAGACTCATTTTCAATTAAAACTAGAAAGCCGGAAGTGGTGCTGTGGCTCAAACTAGTAGAGCGCTAGACTTGAGCTGTGCGCTCAGGGACAGCGCCTAGGCCCAGAGCTCGAGTCCCACGATTGACCAAAAAGAAGCTCATAGGCTTTTGATTGAATGTAGGGCAAGATACTGATATATCTTCCCCGCAAGCTTTCTCCTCCATGACTCTGTTCTTCTGGTAGGATAGGATGGTGGAGTACTCGTTGTGAAGTGCTCTGCAGACAACTTTATACGAGGACGTGTCCAGCTCCTCCCTCTGGGGCCTCCTCCTCCCTCTGGGGTCCTCCTCCTCCCTCTGGGGTCCTCCTCCTCCCTCTGGGGTCCTCCTCCTCCCTCTGGGGTCCTCCTCCTCCTCCCTCTGGGGCCTGGGCCCCTCCCACGGGCCGCTCCCCCCTCTAGGGGGAGGGGGGACGAGGGCCCTTGCAGGGGAGGAGGCTAGGCCGGGGTCTGGAGCCTCCTCAGAGCCCCTCAGCTGCACGGGTCGGAAGGGAAGCCGTCTTTCCGGGGTCCTCCGCGCCCGCTCCCCGCCCTGGGCCGCCCTGCAGGCCGGGGTTTGCTGCGCTTGGAGCTGCTCGCTGGGTGGGTGCAGAGCACCCCGTGCCCCCTCGGATCTGGAAGGCCCGGGCTTCCTGCAGGGCATCGCCACGTTGGCCACGTGGGCCCGCGCCGGCTTCGGCCTCACCCCTCACGTGGGGAAGACGGAAACTCAGATACTGAGTCCAAGCATTTAGTGCAGGACACCAAGGACGCGGGCTTCCTTCCATGTTGACACCACTGAAGGTTCCCAGCACCGCCATCAGGACAGACAAGGGCACACTCCCGGGGGGTCCCGGGGCCCTCTCCCCACGACACCCCTACCCCAGGGCGCGGGCCGGGGCCCTCTCCCCACACCCCTACCCCAGGGCGCGGGCCGGGGCCCTCTCCCCACACCCCTACCCCAGGGCGCGGGCCGGGGCCCTCTCCCCACACCCCTACCCCAGGGCGCGGGCCGGGGCCCTCTCCCCACACCCCTACCCCAGGGCGCGGGCCGGGGCCCTCTCCCCACGCCGCCACCCCCCGGGCGCAGGGCCCTCTCCCCACGCCCCTACCCCAGGGCGCGGGCCGGGGCCCTCTCCCCACACCCCTACCCCAGGGCGCGGGCCGGGGCCCTCTCCCCACGCCGCCACCCCCGGGCGCAGGGCCCTCTCCCCACGCCCCTACCCCAGGGCGCGGGCCGGGGCCCTCTCCCCACACCCCTACCCCAGGGCGCGGGCCGGGGCCCTCTCCCCACGCCGCCACCCCCGGGCGCAGGGCTGTTTCCTCCCCTTCTGCCTCTGGGTGCCGAGACCGAGCCGGGGTCCAGCCGGGCGGTGGGCGCGGCTCTGTGCCTCGCGCGCTCGCTCGCGCGCTGGGTTTCCATTCGGGCTGTGTTCGCTTTGCTGCGTGAGGAGCGAGGAGCCAAGGCTTTACACGACTATGTCACGGGACCTGCGGCCCTCCGCGGGTGTGCAAGGACGACGTTCAGGGTCTGTGCGGCTGGGAAACAGACCAGGCCTTTGGGGCCCTCTGGGCGGCTGCGGCGTGGGAAGGGAGCGGGGGGCGGGGGCGCGGGGGGCGCGGGGATGGGGGACGGGGTCGCGGGGGGCGCGGGGATGGGGGACGGGGGCGCGGGGGGCGCGGGGATGGGGGACGGGGTCGCGGGGGGCGCGGGGATGGGGGCGGGGGCGCGGGCGCGGGGGGCGCGGGGATGGGGGACGGGGTCGCGGGGGGCGCGGGATGGGGGCGGGGGGCGCGGGCGCGGGGGGCGCGGGGATGGGGGACGGGGTCGCGGGGGGCGCGGGGATGGGGGACGGGGGCGCGGGGGGGGCGCGGGGATGGGGGACGGGGTCGCGGGGGGCGCGGGGATGGGGGCGGGGGCGCGGGCGCGGGGGGGCGCGGGGATGGGGGACGGGGGTCGCGGGGGGCGCGGGGGATGGGGGCGGGGGCGCGGGCGCGGGGGGCGCGGGGATGGGGGACGGGGGTCGCGGGGGGCGCGGGGATGGGGGCGGGGGCGCGGGCGCGGGGGGCGCGGGGATGGGGGACGGGGTCGCGGGGGGCGCGGGGATGGGGGACGGGGGCGCGGGGGGCGCGGGGATGGGGGACGGGGGCGCGGGGGGCGCGGGGATGGGGGACGGGGTCCCCGGGGACGCGGGGATGGGGGACGGGGTCCCCAGGGACGCGGGGCCTGGTCACCGCTTGTATTTCCACCCCCAGCGCCTGACCCCGCCACCAGCCCGGCCGGGGCTCAGAGCGCGTGGTGGGCGAGCGGCTGAGCGCGGCTCCGCTGGCGCCCCCCTCCCCCCCCCCCCCCCCCCTCCCCCCCTCCCCCCCGCCGCCCTCGCCGTCGGGAGAGCCCCCAGCTGGGCCAGCTGCACGTGCAGGTGGCGTCAGATTCTCCACGCAGAGTCCTGGCCGCGCTCCTCTGCGCCTGGAGCCACACCTGCCGGGGCCTCCGTGCCTCTCGTTCTGCGCAGGCGTGCCCACGCTGTCCCCTCTCGTTCTGCGCAGGCGTGCCCACGGCGTCCTCCCGCGTTCTGCGCAGGCGTGCCCACGGCGTCCCCTCTCGTTCTGCGCAGGCGTGCCCACGGCGTCCTCCCGCGTTCTGCGCAGGCGTGCCCACGGCGTCCTCCCGCGTTCTGCGCAGGCGTGCCCACGGCGTCCTCCCGCGTTCTGCGCAGGCGTGCCCACGGCGTCCTCCCTCGTTCTGCGCAGGCGTGCCCACGGCGTCCCCTCTCGTTCTGCGCAGGCGTGCCCACGGCGTCCTCCCGCGTTCTGCGCAGGCGTGCCCACGGCGTCCCCTCTCGTTCTGCGCAGGCGTGCCCACGGCGTCCTCCCGCGTTCTGCGCAGGCGTGCCCACGGCGTCCTCCCGCGTTCTGCGCAGGCGTGCCCACGCTGTCCCCTCTCGTTCTGCGCAGGTGTGCCCACGGCGCCCTCCCTCGTTCTGCGCAGGCGTGCCCACGGCGTCCCCTCTCGTTCTGCGCAGGCGTGCCCACGGCGTCCCCTCTCGTTCTGCGCAGGCGTGCCCACGCTGTCCCCTCTCGTTCTGCGCAGGCGTGCCCACGGCGTCCTCCCGCGTTCTGCGCAGGCGTGCCCATGGCGTCCCCTCTCGTTCTGCGCAGGCGTGCCCACGGCGTCCTCCCTCGTTCTGCGCAGGCGTGGCCACGGCGTCCCCTCTCGTTCTGCGCAGGCGTGCCCACGGCGTCCTCCCGCGTTCTGCGCAGGCGTGCCCACGGCGTCCTCCCGCGTTCTGCGCAGGCGTGCCCATGGCGTGCCCTCTCGTTCTGCGCAGGCGTGCCCACGGCGTCCTCCCGCGTTCTGCGCAGGCGTGCCCACGGCGTCCTCCCGCGTTCTGCGCAGGCGTGCCCATGGCGTGCCCTCTCGTTCTGCGCAGGCGTGCCCACGGCGTCCTCCCGCGTTCTGCGCAGGCGTGCCCACGGCGTCCCCTCTCGTTCTGCGCAGGCGTGCCCACGGCGTCCTCCCTCGTTCTACGCAGGCGTGCCCACGGCGTCCCCTCTCGTTCTGCGCAGGCGTGCCCACGGCGTCCTCCCGCGTTCTGCGCAGGCGTGCCCACGGCGTCCTCCCGCGTTCTGCGCAGGCGTGCCCACGGCGCCCTCCCGCGTTCTGCGCAGGCGTGCCCACGGCGTCCTCCCTCGTTCTGCGCAGGCGTGCCCACGGTGTCCCCTCTCGTTCTGCGCAGGCGTGCCCACGGCGTCCTCCCGCGTTCTGCGCAGGCGTGCCCACGGTGTCCCCTCTCGTTCTGCGCAGGCGTGCCCACGGCGCCCTCCCTCGTTCTGCGCAGGCGTGCCCACAGCGTCCCCTCTCGTTCTGCGCAGGCGTGCCCACGGCGCCCTCCCGCGTTCTGCGCAGGCGTGCCCACGGCGCCCTCCCGCGTTCTGCGCAGGCGTGCCCACGGCGCCCTCCCGCGTTCTGCGCAGGCGTGCCCACGCTGTCCCCTCTCGTTCTGCGCAGGAGCGTCCCGGGGCGACCGTGCGGCGGGGACCGAGGAGCCCGGCCCCGAGGGCCTCACGTCCACCTCGCTGCTGGACCTCCTGCTGCCCACCGGGCTGGAGCCGCTGGACTCCGAGGAGCCCAGCGAGGCCCTGGGCCTGGGGGCCGCCGGCTCGGGCTTCCCGGGCGAAGAGAGCGAGGAGTCGCGGATCCTGCAGCCGCCGCAGTACTTCTGGGAGGAGGAGGAGGAGGTGCTGAACGGCTCCGCCCTGGACCTGGGCCCCACCGCAGGTAGGCGCTCACCGGGCCCGCGGGGTGTCGTCCCTCTCCCCCCCGGTTTTCACCGTGCGGCCCGGTCTTCCCGGCGGGCCCGGCTGGCACCCGGCGGCGGCGGAAGAGCCGGTGCCACGGGCGGGGCCGGTGGGCGGGGAACACAGGGCGGCTTCTCAGAAAGCCGAGCCTTCGTGTGTAAAGTATGTACTGCGGGCTGGGAAGAGGGCCTCGAGTTAGAGCGCTCGCCTCCTACACATGAGGCCCTGGGTTCGATTCCCCAGCACCACATAGACAGAAAACGGCCAGAAGGGGCGCTGTGGCTCAAGTGGCAGAGTGCTAGCCTTGAGCAAAAAGAAGCCAGGGACGGTGCTCAGGCCCTGAGTCCAAGCCCTAGGACTGCCAAAAAGAAAACAACAAAATCTGATACTTAAAATATGTGTTGCTTATTATAAGGACTGACTCATTACAAAAAGAACATGTGAACGTGGTAGAAAATCTGAGCAACAGAAAAATCATATAAAGAAGGGAATCTGAAACACCCATTACCTAGTAGCTGAAGGTTCGTTCATCGCTGCCGGGTGCCCGCAGCGCCCGCCCGCCCGCCCTCCTAGCTTCTCGGGAGGCGGAGCCTGGCCAGAGAAGTCCCGGGACCGCATCTCCAGTTACCCACCCCCAAAAGCCAGAAGTGGAGCTGTGGCTCAAGAGACAAAACGTTGAGGGGCAGTGTGTAGGCTGAGTTCAAGCCTCAGGGCCAGCACACAGACACGCACGCACAAAGTAATAAACTAAATAAAAGGTAATTGCTTCTTATGGTTTTGGGGGAACCCTGTTAGTCGCGTCCACATGGCAAGGCTCGAATGGTAAGGGGCGCCCAGAGTTTACCTGAAGCATCTCACAGTGGATTTCCATGCCATTCAGTGTCCTTGTAGGACCCAAGCTTTAGCAGCTCCGAGTCGAGAGACATCAGACCTTGCTTGGTGCCCGGGCTGGCCTAGGTGTGGTCCCCGCTGTGCTTCCTCTGTAGCTGGGGAGACAGGTGCACAGCCCTGTGGCCTGGCATACGTGGAAGAGCTGGTGTTCCCACTCCTCTGCGGCCGTGCCCCTGGGGTGCCTGCCTGGGCCTGCGCAGCCTCCTTTCATCTGAAAATGACACCACTTGATGGGAGGTGGGAGTCTTCCCGGAGGGCAGCCTCACAAAGCGGGGGTGCACTGGGAGGGCGGGGGGGGCGGGGGGGAGAGCTGACACCGCTCACCGTGGAGAGCCCTGCGGGTCATCGCTTCACCCCGCCCTGCGGCTGTTCCTGCTGCTCGGCTGCTGAAATGGATCCCACGGTCTGGAGCGTTGCTTGCCGCTCTACTCGTTCGCTTGTACCAGCATTTGCGAAGCATGCCCTCCACCACCGAGTCGCCTCCCCAGCCCCGGTTTTGCTTTAGCTTTTCTGGATAGAGTCCCCCGCTTTTGCCTAGGGCTGGCCTTGGTTTGCACCCTCCTGACACAGTCTTGCGTGTGGCTGGGCCCACAGCCCCGTGCCGCCACACCCGGCCCTTCTTACTTGTTGTCCACGCTGGCCTCAAACTGTAATCGTCGTGAGCAGCCGAGGTGACAGGCATGGCCCACCCCAGCTGGCGGACGGCCTCGGTTGTAATGAACGGAGCCTGTTCTGCTCATGGGCCTTCGGGCTGTGCCATCTGCAGGGCAGGGCCTGGAAGCCAGCGGGCACATGAGCCCCGAGGGGGCAAGGCCTGAGGCCCCACTCACTTCCGCCTTCCTTCCTTCCTTCTCTTCCTTTTTCCCCTTCCTCTTTCCCTCTTGCCTTCTTCCTTCCTCCCGTCTTAGGTAGGTCGTGCCGGCGTGGCCCCCCAAATGCTTAGCTTACAGACTTGGGCAGTTTGGGTTGCTGCTGTCTTGAGGTAGGGTTCACCATGCTACTTTGCCCAGGCTGGCTTTGAACTCCTGGCTTCACGTAAGGCTGTCTGCTCAGACTCTCAAATGCCAGCTCTGTACGCATGTGTCACAGTGCCTGGCCAAAGACAATTGGAGTTCAGCATGAACTGGGTGCAACGTTGCCTGCCTATAATCCCTGCCACCCCACAGGGGGAGGTGGGAAGTGTAAGCTTCACCGGAAAGGAAAAGGCCACATGGTTCAGGAGAAAGGAGTTTACTGGGGGGAGAACAAACTGCCAGCCCACCCAAGATGGAGGCGTGGGGAGACAGAGGGGAAGGGAGAAGGGAAAAAGAGAGAAAGGGAACAAGAGACAGTAAGAAAGGAAAGAGAAAAGGAAAGAGTGGGGACTGTGTTGAGCTGGATTACATAGGGGAAGGCGGGAGGGATGGCCAGGTGGATTGGATGTGAGCTCAGAGGAGGAGGAGGTAAGGCCTCCAGGTGTGCCCGTTACCTAGGTTACTCAGGTACTGGGCGCAGACTCAAGCAGGTGGGGGGCATCTGCGTGGAGCCCTCCCGGGGGTGGGCCTTGCAGGAAGACCCTATTCTCAGGATCCTATTCCCAGAAATGCCTCAGTCCCTATCTGAAAAGCAGCAAGCACGCCATGGGACTGTGTCTGTGTCATCTTGGGAGCATTGTCTGTAACTAGGGCACTGCTGGGTGATGGCGGAGGAAACAGGGCCAGAGAGCTCCTCAAACTGAGACGCCGCCTTCAGGCACAGTGACGCCTCTGTACGAGATCCCTCAGGCCAGAAGGCTTCAGTCCTTGCTGTCAGGAAGCTTGGAGAAGCCACCCGGTCCACGCTGCTTTCTCTGGGCCTGGGGTTGGCCTTGTGTCGGCCCCATCTGCTGTGGATGCTGGCCCAGAGTTGGGGCAGGAGCCTGCCGGCCACCAGAGTGTGAGCCGGCGCCCTCCGAGCCGGCCGAGGAACCGCACCTGCACTTGTATTCTATGCTCCAACAATGTCAGGTGATTAAAAAAAGTGCCAGTCCTGAGGCTTGGCCTTGGCCTGAGCACTGTCCCGGCTTCTTTGCTCAAGGCTGACACCCTACCGCTTGAGCCACAGCGCCACTTCCGGCTTTTTCTGTGCATGTGGTGCTGAGGAATCGAACCCAGGGCTTCATGCATGCGAGGCGAGCGCTGTACCACTAACCCACATTCCCGGCCCAGGTTATTAAAATTATTAAACACAAAAGAAGAACTTTTAGCTGGGCACCAGTGGCTCACGCTTGTCATCCTAGCTGCTCAGGAGGCTGAGATCTGAGGATTGTGGTTCAAAGCCAGCCCAGGCAGGAAAGTCCATGAGACTCTTCTTAACCACTGGAAAACTGGAAGCGGTGCTGTGGCTCAAAGACACAGAGCACTAGCCTTGAGCAAAAGGAGCTCAGGGACAGCACCCAGGCCCCGAGTTCAAGCCCCAGGACTCACCAAACAAAAAAGGAAGAAAGTGTAAATGCCTCTGGTCCCCAGTGACGGCACATGGCAGCGGCGGCCTCTGCAGGATCTGCTGTGCTTTGGGAGAGCGACAGGGAGGTGGCAGCAGGGTGCGTCTGGCAGGCTCACCTCATCCCTGGCATCCGGCTGAGGCGGAGTCGACAGAAGCCAGGACTCCCGAGTCCTTCCCTGCCAGGCTCGGCCCCGCCCTGCCCCGCCCAGCCACGCACTGCCCCACCCCACCCTGCCCCGCCACCCATGACATCCCCACCACGCTCTGCCCCACCCAGCCATGCCCTGTCCCACCACAACCTGCCCTGCCCCCGCCCTACCCGGCCATCCCCACCACGCCCTGCCCCACCCAGCCATGCCCCACCACGCCCTACCTCCAGCCCTGCCATCCACACCACGCCTTGCCCCACCCAGCCATGCCTCACCACTACCTACCCCCAGCCCTACCATCCACACCACGCCCTGCCCCACCCAGCCATGCCCCACCACGCCCTACCCCCAGCCCTGCCATCCCCACCACGCCCTGCCCCGCCCAGCCATGCCCTACCACGCCCTGCCTCAGCCATGCCCCACCACGCCCTACCCCCAGCCTTGCCATCCCCGCCACACCCGGCCCCGCCCAGCCATGCCCCACCCCGTCCTACCCCAAGCCCTACCATCCACACCACGCCCTGCCCCGCCCAGCCATGCCCCACCACGCCCTACCCCCAGCCCTGCCATCCCCACCACGCCCTGCCCCGCCCAGCCATGCCCCACCACGCCCTACCCCCAGCCCTGCCATCCCCACCACGCCCTGCACCGCCCAGCCATGCCCCACCCCGCCCGACACCCAGCCCTACCATCCACACCACGCCCTGCCCCGCCCAGCCATGCCCCACCAGGCCCTACCCCCAGCCCTGCCATCCCCGCCATGCCCTGCCCCGCCCAGCCATGCCCCACCACGCCCTACCCCCAGCCCTGCCATCCCTACCACGCCCTGCCCCACTCAGCCATGCCCCACCACGCCCTACCCCCAGCCATGCCATCCCCGCCATGCCCTGCCCCACCCAGCCATGCCCCACCACGCCCGACCCCCAGCCCTGCCATGACCCACCACGCCCTGCCCCCACTCAGCCATGCCCCACCACGCCCTACCCCCAGCCCTGCCATCCACACCACACCCTGCCCCGCCCAGCCATGCCCCACCACACCCTACCCCCAGCCCTGCCATCCCCGCCACGCCCTGCCCCACCCAGCCCTGCCATCCACACCACACCCTGCCCCACCCAGCCCTGCCATCCACACCACACCCTGCCCCACCCAGTCATGCCCCACCACGCCCTACCCCCAGCCCTGCCATCCCCACCATGCCCTGCCCCACCCAGCCATGCCCCACCACGCCCTACCCCCAGCCCTGCCATCCACACCACGCCCTGACCCACCCAGCCATGCCACGCCCTGCCTCACTCAGCCATGCCCCGCCACACCCTGCCCCACCCAGCCATGCCATCCCCGCCACGCCCTGCCTCATCCAGCCATGCCATCCCTGCCACTCGCTGCCCCACCACCCCGACTTGCCCCACCCAGCCATGCCATGCCCCACCACACCCTGCCCAAGCCCTGCCATCCTCATCACACCCTGACCCAGCCATGAACTGCCCCGCCATGCCCTGCCACACCCAGCCCTGCCATCCATGCCACACCCTGCCCGACCCGGCCCTGTTCCACCAACCACTGCCCTGCCCCACCACGCCCTGCCATCCCCGCCACGCCCTGTGCCACCCAGCCCTGCCATCCCCGCCACACCCCTGCCCCTCCCTGCCCTGCCCCTCCACGCCCTGCCCTGCCACACCACGCCCTGCCCCACCCAGCCCTGCCCTGCCCCACCCAACCCTGCCCTGCCCCACCACGCCCTGCTCTACCACGCCCTGCTCTGTGCCCCCTCCAGTTCTGCCCTGTGTGTTGGCCACTGGACAGCCTCAGGCTTGGTTCTGAGACCTGTGGGGTGTGGGAACCTGGAAGCACCGCCCTGGGCATGGAATTGCTTCCCAAGGGTGGAAGTGAGGCTCTACACTCGGAATGCTGCCTTGCCAGGTCCTTCTATTTTTTTAAATCCTGGGGATGAAACCCAAAGGCCCAGCAGGGCAGGGGTGTGCCGGTCACGGGGTGTGCCACCCAGCAGGGCAGGGGTGTGCCACCCAGCAGGGCAGGGGTGTGCCGGTCACGGGGTGTGCCACCCAGCAGGGCAGGGGTGTGCCGGTCACGGGGTGTGCCACCCAGCAGGGCAGGGGTGTGCCACCCAGCAGGGCAGGGGTGTGCCACCCAGCAGGGCAGGGGTGTGCTGGTCACGGGGTACACCAACCCAACTGGCCCAAAGTGTTTGCTTTTAAACCTTTTCATTTATTTGCTTCCATTCCCCTAATGCCTTCCCACCCCGCCCCCCAACTGACTGGACACCGTGGAATGGGCTCGTGTGTATTTGTGGGCTCCTGCCTGCCTGTGGGATCCTGCATATTTGTGGGCTCCTGTGTATCTGTGGTTTATTGCATCTGTGGGCTCATACACATCTGTGGTCTCGAGGGGCTGGGATGCTCATGCGTGCCTTTGGTCTCGTGTGCACCCGTGGTCTCGTGCGTGCCCGTGGTCTTGTGTGTACCCGTGGTCTCGTGCGTGCCCGTGGTCTCGTGCGTGCCCGTGGTCTCGTGTGTACCCGTGGTCTCGTGCGTGCCCATGGGCTCATGTGTACCTTTGGGCTTGTGCGTACCTGTGGGCTTGTGCACACCTGTGGTCTCATGTGCACCCGTGGGCTCGTGTGTACCTGTGGGCTCGTGCGTGCCTGTGGTCTTGTGTGTACCTTTGTGCTTGTGCGTACCCGTGGGCTCGTGCGCACCTGTGGGCGCACCTGTGGTCTCGTGTGCACCCGTGGTCTAGTGCGTACCCGTGGGCTTGTGCATACTCGTGGTCTTGTGCGTACTCGTGGTCTTGTGCATGCCTGTGGTCTCGTGTGTACCTTTGTGCTTGTGCGTACCCGTGGGCTCGTGCGCACCTGTGGGCGCACCTGTGGTCTCGTGTGCACCCGTGGGCTTGTGCATACTCGTGGTCTTGTGCGTACTCGTGGTCTTGTGCATGCCTGTGGTCTCGTGTGTACCCGTGGTCTTGTGCACACCTGTGGGGGCACCCATGGGCTCATGTGCACCCATGGTCTCGTGTGTACCTGTGGGCTCATGCACGCCTGTGGTCTCGTGCGTACCTTTGGGCTCATGTGTACCCGTGGTCTCGTGTGCACCTGTGGGCGCACCCGTGGTCCCGTGTGTACCTGTGGGCTCGTGCGCATCTGTTGGTGCCTACCCTTCCTCATGGCCACAGCGTTTGTCACTCTGTTGTCTCATTTCTGTTTCTTACGTTTGCTCTGTTTGGCCAGGGATGGAACCCAGGGCCTCACTCACGCTGTGCAGCACACTGGACGGCCCAGCCCCCCGAGTATTTCCCTGGTGACCCGCGAGGCCCGCCCCGCAGGCATGCTTCCTGGTGCTGACAGCCTCTTCCCTGTCCCTCTGTTCGTACGGCTCCATTTACCTTCGAGTGTTTTGTGTTAACTCTCAGTTGAATAGCTGGCTTGAGTCACACTCAGTGCGTTTCGGTGAATTGATGTGAACCTGAAGAGACGCGTGCAGGGCCCTTTCTGGGCCTCCGCCCTGAGGCCTGGAGCCGGGGAATGGGCTCGCGGAAGTTCCAGCTGCTGCTGACGGCTGTCCACGACGGCCATGCGGGCCGCACAGGAAATCAGAGCGAAGGCCCCGTGTGCCAGGACACACTGGGAGAGGGGACCTGGGAAAAGCCAGCATGAAAATTATCTGACAGGTTGAGGGACCAGCCGTCAGTGCCGCAGAGAAATAAAAGAAAGGGCGCGCGGGGAGCCGGCGGGCCTGGGCGTGCCGCGTGCGTGCCGCGTGTGTGCCGCGTGCGTGCCGCGTGCGTGCCGCGTGCTTGCCGCATGTTCTGGGTCAGCTGTGGCCCCGGTTCTGTCTCCCATAACTTCCTCACACGCATCTGCTGTGCGTTTCCTCAGTGGGGTTGAGTCCGCTCTTAAGCCTGTGGTGCGCCCGGCCTTTCACAAGACCAGAAGGACGAGGGGAGCACCAGCCCCCGCTCACGGCTCCGCCTCGGGTGGGGACGGAGCGGAGCCGCCTGAGGACGAGGGGAGCACCAGCCCCCGCTCACGGCTCCGCCTCGGGTGGGGACGGAGAGGAGCCGCCTGAGGACGAGGGGAGCACCAGCCCCCGCTCAGGGCTCCGCCTCGGGTGGGGACGGAGCGGAGCCGCCTGAGGACGAGGGGAGCACCAGCCCCCGCTCAGGGCTCCGCCTCGGGTGGGGACGGAGCGGAGCCGCCTGAGGACGAGGGGAGCACCAGCCCCCGCTCAGGGCTCCGCCTCGGGTGGGGACGGAGCGGAGCCGCCTGAGGACGAGGGGAGCACCAGCCCCCGCTCAGGGCTCCGCCTCGGGTGGGGACGGAGCGGAGCCGCCTGAGGACGAGGGGAGCACCAGCCCCCGCTCACGGCTCCGCCTCGGGTGGGGACGGAGCGGAGCCGCCTGAGGACGAGGGGAGCACCAGCCCCCGCTCACGGCTCCGCCTCGGGTGGGGACGGAGCGGAGCCGCCTGAGGACGAGGGGAGCACCAGCCCCCGCTCACGGCTCCGCCTCGGGTGGGGACGGAGCGGAGCCGCCTGAGGACGAGGGGAGCACCAGCCCCCGCTCAGGGCTCCGCCTCGGGTGGGGACGGAGCGGAGCCGCCTGAGGACGAGGGGAGCACCAGACCCCGCTCACGGCTCCGCCTCGGGTGGGGACGGAGAGGAGCCGCCTGAGGACGAGGGGAGCACCAGCCCCCGCTCAGGGCTCCGCCTCGGGTGGGGACGGAGCGGAGCCGCCTGAGGACGAGGGGAGCACCAGCCTCCGCTCAGGGCTCCGCCTCGGGTGGGGACGGAGCGGAGCCGCCTGAGGACGAGGGGAGCACCAGCCCCCACTCAGGGCTCCGCCTCGGGTGGGGACGGAGCGGAGCCGCCTGAGGACGAGGGGAGCACCAGCCTCCGCTCAGGGCTCCGCCTCGGGTGGGGACGGAGAGGAGCCGCCTGAGGACGAGGGGAGCACCAGCCCCCGCTCACGGCTCCGCCTCGGGTGGGGACGGAGCGGAGC
Source organism: Perognathus longimembris pacificus (assembly GCF_023159225.1). Classification (NCBI taxonomy): domain Eukaryota; kingdom Metazoa; phylum Chordata; class Mammalia; order Rodentia; family Heteromyidae; genus Perognathus; species Perognathus longimembris. The sequence goes on from NC_063170.1 coordinate 71,742,706, forward strand.
CGCCTGAGGACAAGGGGAGCACCAGCCCCCGCTCACGGCTCCGCCTCGGGTGGGGACGGAGAGGAGCCGCCTGAGGACGAGGGGAGCACCAGCCCCCGCTCACGGCTCCGCCTCGGGTGGGGACGGAGCGGAGCCGCCTGAGGACGAGGGGAGCACCAGCCCCCCCGCTCACGGCTCCGCCTCGGGTGGGGACGGAGCGGAGCCGCCTGAGGACGAGGGGAGCACCAGCCCCCGCTCAGGGCTCCGCCTCGGGTGGGGACGGAGCGGAGCCGCCTGAGGACGAGGGGAGCACCAGCCCCCGCTCAGGGCTCCGCCTCGGGTGGGGACGGAGCGGAGCCGCCTGAGGACGAGGGGAGCACCAGCCTCTGCTCAGGGCTCCGCCTCGGGTGGGGACGGAGCGGAGCCGCCTGAGGACGAGGGGAGCACCAGCCCCCGCTCAGGGCTCCGCCTCGGGTGGGGACGGAGCGGAGCCGCCTGAGGACATGCGGGGTTTCCTTCCCAGGGGTGCTTGGGCAGCTGGTCTCTTAGGAGATGAAAAGAAATCAGCTGAGTTTGTAAGCCTTCACCGCTCGAATGAGGAGAGGAGGGGGGCTGTCTCTGGGGGGACGTTCTTGCAGGTCTTTGCCAGGCCCCTGTCATCGTCTTCCGGGCTCTGTTGGAGCGTGAGGGCCACGTCACAGGTGCTTGGAACACTGGAGCAGAGGTGTGTGGTGTGAACTGAGCCATGGCCACAAGCCCAGCATGGGGCCCAGGCCAATCATTCCCACACTTGGGAAACCAAGGCAGGAGGATTGTGAGTTCTGGTCGGGCCAGCCTATTCTGCTTAGGCCCTGTCTCAAAAAAAAAAAAAAAGTTCTAGAAGGCAGGGTGCCTTCAGGCCAGGAATTTTAGGGTGTCTTCTTTGTAACAATGCCTCATTACAGGGGATGGAGCCAGGGGGACCCAGAACTCCGGCCCTGAACAGAGCTTTGCGACCACCCTTCTTGTCACTCACCCTGGTCCCAGCCTCAGAAAGCCTGGCTGGGTCACAGAGAGAGGTGGAGTTCAGGCTGCAATCCGAATCCCAATTACTGAGACCTGAGGATCAAGGTTCAAAGCTGGCCTGGGCAGACATTTCTAGGAGACTCATCTCCAATTAACCAGCAAAAAGCATATAGTGGAGCTATAGCTCAAATGGTGGAGCACTAGCTTGAGCTAAGGAAGATTGCTAAGACTTGAGCTCAAGCCCCATGACTGGCACAGAGAAGGAGAAGGAGGAGGAGGAGGAGAAGGGTAAGGGAAATGGGAAGAAGAGGAGGAGGGGGGAGGAGGGGGAGGAGGAGGAGGAGGAGGAGGAAGAAGCAAAAGGTAAAGACATTGCTGCTGTGAAGCCAGCCTCTCCTCAGTTGGATTAAATGAGCTGCCCCACAGCAAGCCTCGGGGCTGAGCCAGCACCCTCCCACCCAATGGCTCCAGCCTCCGTCCACCATGAAGCCCGTGTTTGTGAGTGAGAACCCAGTCCCCAGGCCTGGGGGAAGGTGTGGTTTCCACCTGAAGCCACCAGTGCCTTCCACCCCCCAGCTAGGAATGGGCAAGGGAGGCCTGCAAAGGCCCCGCACAAGGCCCCTGGCGGGCAGGCGCTCCTGCTCGTGAGTGTCAGGACTTCTTCATGTGTCCCTTGTGCATCGTGTTCTAGTAACAAGCCATTTCTTTTTCTTCTTGTCGATTGTAGGGCTTGAACTCGGGGCCTGGGCACTGTCCCTGAGCTCTTTTACTCAAAACCAATGCTCTACCACCTTGAGCTACAATGACATTCTGGTTTTGGTTTTTGTGGTTTTGTTTTTTTGTTTTTTGTTTTTTTGCCAGTCCTTGGCCTTGGACTCAGGGCCTGAGCACTGTCCCTGGCTTCTTCCAGTTCAAGGCTAGCACTCTGCCACTTGAGCCACAGCACCGCTTCTGGCCGTTCTCTGTATATGTGGTGCTGGGGAATCGAACCTAGGGCCTCGTGTATCCGAGGCAGGCACTCTTGCCACTAGGCTATATCCCCAGCCCCTTGTTTTTGTTTTGCCAGTCCTGGGATTTGAACTCAGGGCCTGAGCACTGTCCCTGGCTTCTTTTGCTCAAGGCTAGCACTCTGCCACTTGAGCCACAGCGCCACTTCTAGCTTTTTCTGTTTATGTGGTGCTCAGGAATCGAACCCAGGGCTTCATGTATACCAGGCAAGCACTCTACCACTAGGCCATATTCCCAGCCCACTTCTGTTTTTTTGCGTGGTTAATTGGAGATAAGAGTCTCCTGGGCACTTTCCTGACGGGCTGGCTTCAAACCACGGTCCTCAGGTCTCAGCCTCCCCAGCAGCTAGGATTACAGGTGTGGGCCACCAGTGCTCAGCTCACTATTTTTATTAATATGAATAATGTTGGACCCAGGGCCCACATGTGAAGCAAGCACTCTATCTCTGAGCCACATTCCTAGTCCCACGTGAGTTCTGTTATCAAAGGGACATTGAGCATCTGGGGTCCTGTGCTCTAGGCACGCCCTCCCCACCCTCCTCCCCACTCGTCCCCCACCCCTCCTGACAGGACCGTGGTCGTGTGCCCCTCTGTCCCTGTAAGCGTATTGGGGTTCTTTTAAAACATGAACATAAGGGTGACGTACAGAGGGGTTGCAGTGACACGAGTCGGGGCGCTAGGGCGTGTCGCTTGGGGCACAGTCACCCTCCCTCGCCCTCCCAGGCTCTCCCTCCCGTCCCTGCCCACAGTTGTGTAGTTCATTTTCCACACAGTGTCTCGTGAGTGCCACGCTGCGTTTGCTCACCCTTGGTCCCCCCCCTTCCCACGCCGCCCCTTACCTGCCCAGAGACAGGCAGGCAGACAGGACAAAAGAAAGGGGAACAGAAACAGCAGCCAAGGAAAAGCCTCCTTCCCTTCCCGCAGTTCTTTTTGGCAAATGTTATTTGTGTGATCCGGTGCTCCTTTGCGCTCCTCCCTTCCATCTCTCTGTGTGTGATCCCCGTGCTCCTTTGCGCTCCTCCCTTCCGTCTCACTGTGCGTGATCCCGGTGCTCCTTTGCGCTCCTCCCTTCCGTCTCACTGTGTGTGATCCCGGTGCTCCTTTGCGCTCCTCCCTTCCGTCTCACTGTGCGTGATCCCGGTGCTCCTTTGTGCTCCTCCCTTCCGTCTCACTGTGTGTGATCCCGGTGCTCCTTTGCGCTCCTCCCTTCCTTCTCTCTGTGCGTGATCCCGGTGCTCCTTTGCACTCCTCCCTTCCATCTCTCTGTGCGTGATCCCGGTGCGCCTATGCGCTCCTCCCTTCCGTCTCACTGTGTGTGATCCCCGTGCTCCTTTGCGCTCCTCCCTTCCGTCTCACTGTGCGTGATCCCGGTGCTCCTTTGCGCTCCTCCCTTCCGTCTCACTGTGTGTGATCCCGGTGCTCCTTTGCGCTCCTCCCTTCCGTCTCACTGTGCGTGATCCCGGTGCTCCTTTGTGCTCCTCCCTTCCGTCTCTCTGTGCGTGATCCCGGTGCGCCTATGCGCTCCTCCTTTCCGTCTCACTGTGTGTGATCCCGGTGCTCCTTTGCGCTCCTCCCTTCCGTCTCACTGTGCGTGATCCCGGTGCTCCTTTGCGCTCCTCCCTTCCGTCTCTCTGTGTGTGATCCGGTGCTCCTTTGCACTCCTCCCTTCCATCTCTCTGTGCGTGATCCCGGTGCGCCTATGCGCTCCTCCCTTCCGTCTCACTGTGTGTGATCCCGGTGCTCCTTTGCGCTCCTCCCTTCCGTCTCTCTGTGTGTGATCCCGGTGCTCCTTTGTGCTCCTCCCTTCCGTCTCACTGTGCGTGATCCCGGTGCTCCTTTGCGCTCCTCCCTTCCGTCTCACTGTGCGTGATCCCGGTGCTCCTTTGCGCTCCTCCCTTCCGTCTCACTGTGCGTGATCCCGGTGCTCCTTTGCGCTCCTCCCTTCCGTCTCACTGTGCGTGATCCCGGTGCTCCTTTGCGCTCCTCCCTTCCGTCTCACTGTGTGTGATCCCGGTGCTCCTTTGCGCTCCTCCCTTCCGTCTCACTGTGCGTGAGCACCGGTGCTCCTTTGCGCTCCTCCCTTCCGTCTCTGTGCGTGATCCCGGTGCTCCTTTGCGCTCCTCCCTTCCGTCTCTCTGTGTGTGATCCCGGTGCTCCTTTGTGCTCCTCCCTTCCGTCTCACTGTGCGTGATCCCGGTGCTCCTTTGCGCTCCTCCCTTCCGTCTCTCTGTGCGTGAGCACCGGGAGACCTGCCGCACGGGTCCCTGCGGAGCGCCCCGACAGACGGGGGGCGAGCTCACGCCCACTCTCCATCTCTGCCCGTAGACTACATTTTCCCGGACCTGACGGAGAAGGCGGCCGCTCTGGAGGACCCCGACCCCGCCCCGGGGCCGCCCGACCTCCCCTCCGCCCTGCCCAAGATGGGCCTGGCTGAGCCTTCCTGGCATCTGCCCCCGGAGGAGGAGGAAGAAGAGGAGGAGGAGGAGGAGGAGGAGGAGGAGGAGGAGAGGGAGCAGGAAGAAGTGAAGGAGGAGGAGGAGCAGGAGGAGGAGCTGCTCCCCGTGAGCGGCTCCCAGGAAGAGGCCCCCAGGCCGGCCGGCGCCATTTCCCCCAGCACCGCCAGCCCCAGTCAGGAGGATTCTGAGGACCCGGCCGCCTCAGGCGTGGACGTGGGGAGCACTGTGCGGCCCGGCTCCGTGCCGTCCTCGGTCGCCCCAAGTTCAGGGACCCCGGAGGGTCAGGACGTCGGCAGCCTGGAGGCCCGGGGCCCGGCGCTGCCCACCGCCGGGCTGGCAGTAGAGCTCCAGGTGCCCCGGGAAGCGAGCACCCGGGCGGCGGCGGGGGCCACTGGGCGGGCTGGCGACCCGTCCCGGCCGTCCCCCACGAGAGCCCAGGCTCCCCACCAGGGCCCCCTCCACCCGAAGACTTCCGCCTCCTCCCCCCCCGCCCCCCAAGACGCGGGCCCTACATCTTCCTCCACTACCTTGCGGCAAGGGGACCCCAGCCAGCCACCCTGGGAGGGGCAGGCCGCCCCGGCACCCTCCGGCGCGCCCTGGAACTCCGCCCAGGTAAGCTCAAGGCCCCAGCGGCGCCCCCCCCCCCGCCCTAGCCTTTCTCTTTCATGCCTGGCTGGGGGGGGGGCAGCAGGAGCAGGGCCGCCCTGCTGGGGGGCAGAGAGGCCCAGGACGCCTGCTCAGCGCCCTGCTGAGGCTGTTCCTCCATGCTGGCCTGCAGAGCCCGGAGAAGGCTTTGTTCAGGTTCCATTGCACACCGGGCCCCCTCCACACTCACAGAGCAGGAGCTTGGCGGCACCCACCCCACCCTGCAGCACGCGCTCACACTCACACACACAGTCAGTGTGCACCGGAAGGGGAGGGCAGGGAAGGAGAGACCCCAGATCATCAGCCCGTGTGCCTGGCCACAGAACAGCAGACCAGTCCTCTGGAGCCTGGGTGGTGGATAGTTCCCAATCCCTGGGTGCCGTGCTTGGACTTCCTTCTCTTCTCACTCTTCTGCCTCTGCCTTGGAGAAAGACACTAACGTCCCAGCTACGATGGGCAGAGACCAGGAGGATAATGGTTCCGATAGCTGACGTTAGTGAGACCTCCCTAACTCAGTTAATAAGCCAGGTACAGAGATGAGCTCCTGTGACCCCAGTACAAAGAGGAACTAGGGAGTGGGGTCAGGATCTGAAGTTGGCTGGGGACAACATGCTCCGTACCTTGAATTCAGACCCCAGCACCACCTCCCCCCCAAACCAGACACAGGTCTGCAGCCTTGTGCTGTGCTTAGTGCTGCGTAGAGGGCCCTGCGCCCCGTCTGCTCTGCGTCTCACCCGATGCTGCCATGCCGCGGTGCTGCGGTGCTGCGGTGCTGCTCCGGGTCCAGCTCCGGGAGGGAGGGAGGGAGGGAGGGAGGGAGGGAGGGAGGGAGGGAGGGAGGGAGGGAGGGAGGCGGCCCCCCCCCGGGCTCCAGTGGGAGGGCGCGTCTCCTCAGCGCCTCCTGTTTCCTGCACAGGTGATCTGCAAGGACTGGAGCAACCTGGCTGGGAAGAGCTACGTGGTTCTGAACATGACCGAGAACATAGACTGTGTGAGTGCCTGGAGACGGATGGGGAGGCGGGGCTGAGTGGCCAGACGGCCAGGCATGGGCCGCACGCACCTGCTCCAGAGACAGCGCTCCCTCAGCCTTCCAGAAGCTCATTCCTCCCTCCCTCCTTCCTTCTCTTCCTACGTCCCTCCCTCCCCCCTTCCCTCCCTCCCTCCTTCCTTCCTCCCTCCCTTTCCCCTTCATTCCCTCCTTCCTTCCTTTTCTCCTTCCCTTCCTTCCTCTCCTTCCCTCTTTTCTATCATTCCCTTCTTCCTCCCCTCCCTCTTTCCTTCTTCTCTCCCTTCCTTCCTTCCCTCCCTCTTTCCTTCCCTCTTTCCCTCCCTTCTTCTCCCTTCTTTCCTTCCCTTCTTCCTTCCTTTTCTCCTTCCCTTCCTTGCCTCCTCTCTCTCCTTCCCTCCTTCCTTCCTTTCCATCATTCCCTCCTTCCTTCCCTCTCTTTCCCTTCTTCCCCTCCCTCTTTCCTTCCTTACCTCCCTCTCTCTTTCCCTCCCTCCTTTCCTCCTTTCTCCCTCCCTCCCTCCCTTCCTTCCTTCCTTCCTTTCTTCCTCCCTTCCTTCCCTTCTTCCTCCCTTCCTTCTTTCCTTCCCTCCTTCCTTCCTCCTTCCTTCTCTCCCAGTACTCAGAGCTGTGTGCTCTCTGGTCTCAGCAGTTTGGACCTCTCGGCTGTCTCTCGGGTAATGTCCTCCCTCTCTGGTTATGAGTCTCTATGTTTTAAGGCAAAGTCTTGGTATGGTGTTTAGGCTCAGGCTGGCCTGGGACCCTTGGCTCAAGTAATGCCTCTGCTTTAGCCTCTTGCGTTCTGCATCCCCATGTCCAATGGAGTCTTTTTACAAAGCTATTTTCACACGCAGTGCAGTAATGCACCCCAGGCACTCAGAAGGATGAGGCGGTGGGATCACGAGTTCAAAGCCAGTCTGGGCTACACAGACCCTTTCTCAAAAGACCAAAATTGGGGGCTGGGAATGTGGCTTAGTGGTAGAGTGCTCGCTTACTATGCATGAAATCCCGGGTTCGATTCCTCAGCTCCACAGAAACAGAAAATGCCACAAGTGGCTCAAGTGGCAGAGTGCTAGCCTTGAGCAAAAAGAAGCCAGGGACGGTGCTCAGGCCCTGAGTTCAAGCCCCAGGATGGTCAAAAACAAAAAAAAAGACCAAGCGTTGTGTTCCCGCGTGTGAGTTACTTGCCCCGCCGTGTGGTTTGGCCTCCGTGTCCCGCGTGCGGCCCCTGCGCTGCCTGCCAGTGTCAGTTCACAGCCAGGAGAGCCGTCCCGAGGCCGGCGGAGCCCGTGTCGGCCCACACGGCGTGCCCTCTGGGCTTGGGGATTTCTCCGTGGCTCCCGTCTTCCCTCCTGCGGGGGCTGGGCCCTGGAAAGAAGCCTGTCCACGGCGGGGGGCGGGGGAGGACGAGCTGGAGGTGGGTCAGTGGCTCACGTGGACATGTGCAGGATGCCGGCACCGGTTCGCGCCCACGGCAGCCTGGCCTGTCCCCACAGCTGTGTCCTGCTGTCCTCGAGCTCCCAGGCCCTCTGACGTGGCCTGTGCTGTGGACGTAGGGCCTCACGCCGGGTCGCGGGCCCTCTGCTCCTTGACGGCGCCTCCGGCCCTCCTCACCCTCTTGGATAAGCAGCCAGAACGGCTGAAGCTCTGGCCCAACATGAGCAAGGCCCAGATTCAGCCACCCGCATTGGGGGGACAATAAGAGGGCAGGGAAGCTCGACAGCCAGGTTCCTGCTGGGGAAAAGATTGGTTGCCAGCCACGTCCCCGGAGAGGATGGGGCCCGCAAAGACTTTCTGCTTATTCTGATGTTCCCACCCCTCTCCCGAAGGTGCACCCGGCTCCCCCCATTCCAGCTGCTAAGCGGGAGATGATTGGGACTCTTCTTGACTTTCCTGCAGTCCCGCTGTGCAGCTGGCGTGGTCCTGCACTACCCCTGTCCCCCCGGGCAGCTGGTGTGGTCCTGTGGTTCCCCCCGCCCCGTGGCTGGCGTAGTCCTGTGGTTCTTCCCCCCAGGCTGGTGTGGTCCTGTGGTTCCCCACCAGGCTGGCATGGTCCTGTGGTTCCCCCCAGGCTGGCATGGTCCTGTGGTCCCTGCCCCCAGGCTGGTGTGGTCCTGCGGTCCCCACCCCTCCCCGGGTGGCTGTGTGGTCCTGTGGTTTCCCCCCTCGTGGCTGGTGTGGTCCTGTGGTTCACCACCTCCCCCGGGGCTGGTGTGGTCCTGTGGTTCCCCCCAGGCTGGCGTGGTCCTGTGGTCCCTGCCCCCAGGCTGGCGTGGTCCTGTGGTCCCCCCAGGCTGGCGTGGTCCTGTGGTCCCTGTCCCCAGGCTGGCATGATCCTGTGGTTCCCCCCCAGGCTGGCGTGGACCTGTGGTCCCTGCCCCCAGGCTGGCGTGGTCCTGTGGTCCCTGCCCCCAGGCTGGCGTGGTCCTGTGGTCCCTGCCCCCAGGCTGGCGTGGTCCTGTGGTCCCTGCCCCCAGGCTGGCATGGTCCTGTGGTTCCTCCCCCAGGCTGGCGTGGTCCTGTGGTCCCTGCCCCCAGGCTGGCATGGTCCTGTGGTTCCTCCCCCAGGCTGGCCTGGTCCTGTGGTTCCCCCCCCCCCGGGTGGCTGTGTGGTCCTGTGGTTTCCCCCCAGGCTGGTGTGGTCTTGTGGTTCCCCCCCCCCCCCAGTGGCTGTGTGGTCCTGCGGTCCCCCTGGGCGGCTGCCTGAACTAGAAAGGATGACCTTAGTGCGGCTCTTCCCCGAGGCCCCGTGGGTATTAAAATGCACTTACTCTGTTTGCCCTGCTCTTGTCTTCTGTGCTCATCTCATTTAATGCCCAACCTCTTGGCTGTAGCCATCACCACTGTTTTCAAGGCTAGCTCTATATACTAAAAAAACAAACATTACCACCTAACCACTTGTAACTAAGTATATTCCTGTTGGTATGAAACAGGTCTCTAGAGTTTTTCTGTCCTTGAAACTCTGTATCCGTTAGCAAGGCCTTCCCCCCCAGCCCCTCCTCCCAGCCCCTGGCCACTGGGTGACTTTGTTTCTGTAACTTTTACTATGCTATCTCATACCAGTGTGATCGTACATATTTGCCATTCTGTGTCTGCTTCTTCCCACTGCATAACATCCTCATCTCTGTTGTTGTTAGCTGGCCTCAGTTTCCTTCTTCCCCAAGGCCCGAGGAGACAGCCTTTGCTCTGCCATTCCTTTGGTGGCAGCTGCTTGAGCCTCCCGTGTTTTCAGTTCTTCGGAGAGACCGGGCTGTTCAGTCATGGCTCTCCTGCAGAAGCCTCCATCCTGGCTTCCATTTCCACAGCGCGCGGGGCTCTGGTTCCTGCACACCCTCCCTCCCACTGTTCTTAAATGAAGGCTGTCCCCACCCCTGTGCGGTGATAAAGCGAGCTCCAAGAGGTGGCGTCTCCCGGTGTCCTCCGCCCAGCTGTCCCCAAAGGGAGGCCTGGGGAGCAGCAGTCACTAACATGTTTAATCCACGGGCATCACTGATGGCCACTGCTCCACCCGCGGGATCGTGATCGCGTCACTGATGGCCAGTGCTCCACCCGCGGGATCGTGATCGAGCGTCACTGATGGCCAGTGCTCCATCCACATGATCGTGATTGAGCGTCACTGATGGCCAGTGCTCCACCGCGGGATCGTGATTGAGCGTCACTGATGGCCAGTGCTCCACCCGCGGGATCGAGCGTCACTGATGGCCAGTGCTCCACCCACGTGATCATGATCGAGTGTCACTGATGGCCAGTGCTCCATCCACGGGATCGAGCGTCACTGATGGCCAGTGCTCCACCCGCGGGATCGAGCATCACTGATGGCCAGTGCTCCACCCACGGGATCGAGTGTCACTGATGGCCAGTGCTCCACCCACGGGATCGAGCGTCACTGATGGCCAGTGCTCCACCCGCGGGATAGTGATCGAGCGTCACTGATGGCCAGTGCTCCACCCGCGGGATCGAGCGTCACTGATGGCCAGTGCTCCACCCGCGGGATCGAGCGTCACTGATGGCCAGTGCTCCATCCACGTGATCGTGATCGAGCGTCACTGATGGCCAGTGCTCCACCCGCGGGATCGAGCGTCACTGATGGCCAGTGCTCCACCCGCGGGATAGTGATCGAGCGTCACTGATGGCCAGTGCTCCACCCGCGGGATCGAGCGTCACTGATGGCCAGTGCTCCATCCACGTGATCGTGATCGAGCGTCACTGATGGCCAGTGCTCCACCCGCGGGATCGAGCGTCACTGATGGCCAGTGCTCCACCCGCGGGATCGAGCGTCACTGATGGCCAGTGCTCCGCCCGCGGGATCAGAATCGAGCGTCACTGATGGCCACTGTTCCATCCACGTGATCGTGATCGAGCATCACTGATGGCCAGTGCTCCACCCACGTGATCGAGCGTCACTGATGGCCACTGCTCCACCCACATGATCGTGATCGAGCGTCACTGATGGCCAGTGCTCCACCCACGGGATCGAGCGTCACTGATGGCCAGTGCTCCACCCGCGGGATCGGGACCGAGCATCACTGATGGCCAGTGCTCCACCCGCGGGATCGTGATCGAGCGTCACTGATGGCCAGTGCTCCACCCGCGGGATCGAGCGTCACTGATGGCCAGTGCTCCACCCGCGGGATCGAGCGTCACTGATGGCCAGTGCTCCACTCACATGATCGAGCGTCACTGATGGCCAGTGCTCCACCCGTGGGATCGAGCGTCACTGATGGCCAGTGCTCCACCCATGTGATCAAGCGTCACTGATGGCCAGTGCTCCATCCACGTGATTGTGATTGAGCGTCACTGATGGCCAGTGCTCCACCTGCGGGATCGAGCGTCACTGATGGCCACTGCTCCACCCACGTGATTGGGATCGAGCGTCACTGATGGCCAGTGCTCCATCCACGGGATCGAGCGTCACTGATGGCCAGTGCTCCACCCACGTGATCGGGATCGAGTGTCACTGATGGCCAGTGCTCCACCCGCGGGATCGAGCGTCACTGATGGCCAGTGCTCCATCCACGTGATCGTGATCGAGTGTCACTGATGGCTAGTGCTCCATCCACGTGATCGAGCGTCACTGATGGCCAGTGCTCCACCCGCGGGATCGAGCGTCACTGATGGCCAGTGCTCCACCCGCGGGATCGAGCGTCACTGATGGCCACTGCTCCACCCGCGGGATCGAGCGTCACTGATGGCCAGTGCTCCACCCGCGGGATCGAGCGTCACTGATGGCCAGTGCTCCACCCGCGGGATCGAGCGTCACTGATGGCCAGTGCTCCACCCGCGGGATCGAGTGTCACTGATGGCCAGTGCTCCACCCGCGGGATCGAGTGTCACTGATGGCCAGTGCTCCACCCGCGGGATCGAGTGTCACTGATGGCCAGTGCTCCATCCACGGCCGATCCCCAGTCATTAGCAGCAGTGCTGAAGCTGCTTTGTGAATAGATGAGTGTTTTGGCGTAGATGCCTTTTCCCAGCTGCAGTCCTGCCTTCTTCCTGCTGTGTGTCCACGGGGGGTGGCTGTGTGGGCTGTGACGGAACACCTGAGGTAGCTCACCTGGCTCCTGGCTTCCGGAAGTCCCCAGGGCACCTGAGGTAGCGCTTGAGGCTCACCTGGCTCCTGGCTTCTGGAAGTTCCCAGGGCTTTGGCTCAGCTGCATGGGTTCTGCGGAGAGGCGGGGTGTCATGGAAGGGAGTGAGTGGCAGAGGAGGCTCACCTTGTGGAGGCTGGACGCAGAGGGCAGGGTGGGCGGGGTCCCCATGGCCCCTCCCCGGCTGTGCACTTCTAGCAGTGCCACGTGGTGTTGGTGTGTATGCACGCACACATGTATGCACACATGCACACACACATCCTTTAGGGCTTGGACTCAGCTGGGTGCTGTCCCTGAGCTTTTCCACTCAGGGCTAGTTCTCCACCACTGTAGAGCCACAGCTCTACTTGCTTTGGTGGCTGAAGATACCCGCCTGGGCTGGCTTTGACCGAGATCCTCAGATTTTTTTTTTTTTTGGCCAGTCCTGGGCCTTGAACTCAGGGCCTGAGCACCATCCCTGGCTTCTTTTTGCTCAAGGCTAGCACTCTGCCACTTGAGCCACAGCGCCCCTTCTGGCCTTTTCTCTATATGTGGTGCTGAGGAATCGAACCCAGGACTTCATGTATGTGAGGCAAGCGCTCTACCACTAGGCCACATCCCAGCCCCGACCGTGATCTTCAGATCTTAGCCTCCTGAGCAGGATTACAGGCGCGAGCCGCGAGCCAGCAGTGCCCAGCTTTTTAGCACTTTCAAAATTATTTGAGAAAATCATGAAATTATCATTCCCTTTTGCTCTTCTCTGGAATGCTGGTTTGTGTAGATAACTATAACACAGTTATCGACATCAGGAAGTTAACAGGCGCAGAGTGTGTTCTAACCCACTGGCTTCATGTGCGTTTCACCAGTGTTCCAGCAGGTGCCTGGGCGGCAGCGCCCACCTTCTTGTTTGGAATCCTATGCCGTCCCCACCTTGTCTGCTGTCATCAGCTCCTCAGGCTTGGTGACGTATCTGAGGAGAACAGGAGCTCAAGAGGGAGAGATGGGGGAGGCACCAGACTCGCCAACTTCTCCTTCACCTGAGCTGGCACAGGGCTCTGGGAGGGGCCTGCGAGGAGCACGGAGCGGGGCAGGCTCAGCCCAGAACAACGGGCTTGGAGTTCAGGAAGGCGACGGCAAACCCTTGCTCTAGAGACGCAAGGACCAGAGCCTTCGCCCCGTGCAACCAGGGGGCCTGTTGGCGGCCATTCAGTGAGAATTGCAGCGTCCACTGCAACTGTGCAGTGAGGCAGGGCTCGCCCGGGTGGGGTTCAGGTGCCAAGTGTCAGCTACGAGGGCCCAGGCCACGGACACACCCACACGAGGGCCCAGGCCACGGACACGCTCACACGAGGGCCCAGGCCACGGACACGCTCACACGAGGGCCCAGGCCACGGATACACTCACACGAGGGCCCAGGCCACGGATACACTCACACGAAGGCCCAGGCCACGGACACGCTCACACGAGGGCCCAGGCCACGGATACACTCACACGAAGGCCCAGGCCACGGATACACTCACACGAAGGCCCAGGCCACGGACACGCTCACACGAGGGCCCAGGCCACGGACACGCTCACACGAGGGCCCAGGCCACGGACACACTCACACGAAGGCCCAGGCCACGGACACGCTCACACGAGGGCCCAGACCACGGACGCGCTCACACGAGGGCCCGGGCCACGGACATGCTCACACGAGGGCCCGGGCCATGGACGCGCTCACACAAGGGCCAAGACCACAGACACGCTCACACGAGGGCCCGGGCCACGGACGTGCTCACACGAGGGCCCAGGCCACGGACACGCCCGCACGAGGGCCCAGGCCACGGACACGCCCACACGAGGGCCCAGGCCACGGACACGCCCGCACAAGGGCCCAGGCCACGGACACGCTCACACGAGGGCCCAGGCCACGGACACGCTCACACGAGGGCCCAGGCCACGGACACGCTCACACAAGGGCATGAGGGCCCAGGCCACGGACGCGCTCACACGAGGGCCTAGGCCATTGTCACGCTCACACACGAGGGCCCAGGCCACGGACACGCTCACACAGAGCTAGGGCCATGGTGCTCCCCTCCCCCAGCTTGGGGGTCAGCTATTTATTTCTCCAAGGAGCCTTGGTTTCCTCTAAACCAAGATCTGGGTCCAGGTGCCTGTGATCACACAGGTGTTGGCCATCTCTGAGAAGGATTTGGATCCAGATCTCTGCCCCCACCCCCCACACTCCGTCCTGCCTGAGCCCTCCTGCACCCCAACAGAGACACACAGAACTCTGATGCGGAATGGCCACGGCCAGCCAACTCCCTGGCGAGATGCGTGCTCTCTGAATGCTTATTTCTAAAGCTCTAGTCCCGTTGCCACTGACATGCGGGTCTCCAGGAACCCGCGACCGAGTCACACATTGCCCCTGGGGACCTGGGGTGTGAAGATCCAGTACCTGAGTCGCACATATACCATCCCCCCTTGTGGTGTTTGGAGAAACTGAGGCTCAGAGGAGTAGTGATTTGCTGAGCCCACTGGGCGGACAAAGGGAAGAATGGGGAAAGGCATTTCTCCTTGCACAGCGCTCAGTTTCCCCGTCACAACGTGGCCGTCACAGCCGTGGCTTCCGTGGATGGGCTCGCACGTGGTGGTGAGCAGAGTGGCGCAGTGGCGGGCAGGGCAGCCGCCGGGCCAGCACAAGCCTTGCTGGGGCCGCGTGGGCCTGGCCCGGCCCCCACCCCTGGGAGTGCACAGGCCACCGCGGCGCCCGTGGTCAGCTCTGGGCCGCAGGCGGGGGTGGCCGAGAGCCCACACGCTGGTCATCCTGGCGGCCTTCGGCGGCAGTGCGGTGACCAGCTCACCACGAGGGGCAGGAGTTCCCCCGGGCGGCCCAGGAGAGCCCAGACCCTGGCTCCGCACTCTGGGCACGGAGCAGCCGGGGGAGGCAGGCTGGGGCCTCCCGGGGCCTCCTGTGCGGTGCAGCAGGGCCCGAGGAGCTGCTCCCGCGGGCTCCAAGGGAAGAGCGGCTGGACCCCAGCCCCGGCCCTCCCTGGCGATGCCGCACACGCGCAGAGCACATCTAAACGCTGGCCGTCACCCTCCGCCCCTCTGCTGGCGGCCTGGCCTGCCTCCACTCTTCAGGGGGTGGAGAGCCCCGCCACGCCGCCCCCACCTTCCCACGGCCGTGGAGGCCCCCACGGCGTCCATCCCCAGCGCCCCCCCCCGCAGCCAGGCTCGGTGAGCAGTGCTCCCGCCCAGGGCAGGGCGTCCATCCCCAGCGCCCCCCCCCCCCCCCCCGCAGCCAGGCTCGGTGAGCAGTGCTCCCGCCCAGGGCGGTGCGCCCCTCGCGCCACACGGGGGGTCGCCGGTGGCCCAGGCCTTCCTCCGGCCAGAGCCGGGAGCCCCTGTGGAGGCCATCTCCACGTGTCCACATCCTGCCAAGCTCTGGCCATCTCTAGCGAGGACAGTGCCGGCGGTCTTCTGGACCTTCAGTCACTGGATTGGGTCAGGGCGGAGCCCAGTGAGGGAGAGGCCCGCGGGCCGGGCCTGAAGGGGGGGAGGCGTGGGGGCCGGCCTGGCGTAGTGGAGGCCTGGGGGCCGGGCCGGTCTGCTGCGGGCCGGGCCTGAAGGAGGGGAGGCCCGCTGGCCGGGCCTGAAGTGGGGGAGGCCTGGGGGCCGGGCCTGAAGGGGGGTGGAGGCCCGGGGGCCGGGCCTGGCGCAGCGGAGGCCTGGGGACCAGGGCCTGAAGGGGGGGAGGCCTGGGGCCGGGCCTGAAGGGGGGGAGGCCCGCTGGCCGGGCCTGAAGGGGGGGAGGCCTGGGGGCCGGGCCTGGCGCAGTGGAGGCCCGCGGGCCGGGCCGCCTGAAGCAGGCGTCTCCCCCCAGGAGGTGTTCCGGCAGCACCGGGGCTGGCGGCTGCTGGCCCTGCTGGAGGAGGCGCTGCCCCGCCCCGGCAGCTGGCACGTCTCCCTGAGCAAGCCCAGCGAGAAGGAGCAGCAGCTTCTCATGACGCTGGTGGGCGAGCAGGGTGAGGAGAGCAGGGGACCGGGCTGGGGGGGCGGGCTCCCAGGTTAGGGGTCTGGGCTGGGAGTGGGCGGGGGCGCAGGGGTGGAGCGGGGGCCGCACACCGCACGGCTCACGGTCACAGGCCTCCCCGAGAGGCCCCCGGGGAGCGGGCTGTGCTGATGACGCTTGTCCCCCAGGGGTGGTGCCCACCCAGGACGTCCTCTCCATGCTGGGCAGCGTCCGCCGGAGCCTGGAGGAGGTGAGTGCTGGGAGGGGAGGAGGCTGGGACCCGCCCTCGCCACACAGTCCTCGCCCGCCGGGTCCTCACGGGGTTGGGGGGGGGGCCTCCTTACCTGCCATGGGCACAGGAGGCTGCTTTTGTTCAGTAACACACTGCTCCGCCGCGCCACGACCCTGCGGGGCTCGGTGAGGCTCCTCTTGGGGGAGCCAAAGCCCAGGGAAGTGAGGCGCCCGCCTGAGACCGCCCAAGCCCAAGGCCACGCCGTGTCACCCGGAGCGAGCCCGGGCCCGGGGCACTGCCTGGGTGGCCGCCGCGGGCTCCGGATTCCGGGCTCGGGAACACGGGGGGGGGGGGGGCGCCCCGGCTGACTGCCCTGTGCTCCTCGCCCCTCTGCCCCCGCAGCCAGGCGTTTTGCCCTCGCAGGCTCTCAGTTGAGACTCACTGGGCGCAAGGCATGCTGGGTCTTCAGAAGTACACCAGCGGGTCGATTCTGCATGTCGGTGGGTGATTAGCAAACACGCTGACCCCTGCTAGCTTAGAAAACCAAACGGCAGGAAACGAGAGCCGGCAGCGGAGGCTTCCGCGGCCATCCCAGCTACTCAAGGCTGAGACCTGAGGACTGAGGTTAACGCCGGCCTGGGCAGGAACGGCCCTGAGACTCCAATCTCCAGCTAACCATTAAAGCCAGAGGTGGAGCTGTGGCTCAAGTGGTAGAGCACCAGCCTTGCGCAGAAGAGCTCAGGGACAGCGCCCAGGCCCTGAGTTCAAGCCCCAGGCCCGGCAGCAAAACAAACAACAAAACTAGGAGAGAATTACTGGGAATTACAAGTGGTTCAACGAAACTACAGGGAGCTAAAGCCAGGTCTTAGAAAAGGCCGCAGTGTGCCGGGCCTCTGAGCCACAGCCTCCGGCACCTCGGACCCTTCTGGCCTCCCTTCTGCTGGGAGAAGGGAGTCCCAACCCAGGCAGTCATGGCGGGGGGAGGGGAGCCAACCAGGTGTGCTGCTCCAAGCTCCCCCGTGGTGCTCCTGGACAGGGGGGGTGGCCAGGCTCGCCACAGCCAAACAAAACCAGCCCCCTCCCCCCCCCCCCCCGCAGGTGAGAGCTGCTTCAGGGCCTAGTTGAGGGCTGCATGCGGTGGGGGTGAGTAGGGGGGACAGGCTCTGCCCAGCTGCCCCGCCTCTGCGTGTCGGGGGCTCCTTGGAATCCACTGTGACCGGTGGCATGGCATCCGTCTCTGTGGAGCGGCCCCCAGGGGTGTGGGGATAGGTTGTCAGGCTGGGAGGGCGGGTGTCCTGGAGCCAGAGGTGTGCCCGCGCCTTCCTAACTCCTGTGCCCCAGTCCCGGTTCCCCCCCCAGCCCCAGCCCACCGCGGTGAGGCCCTCCGCTCAGGAACTGGCCCTTCCACCCTAGATCGGCATACAGAACTACTCCACCACCAGCAGCTGCCAGGCCAGGGCCGCCCAGGTGCGCGGCGACTACGGGACGCTCTTTGTGCTGCTGGTGATCATCGGCGTGGTCTGCTTCCTCGTCATCGTGCTCGGCCTGCTCTACAACTGCTGGCAGCGCAGGCTGCCCAAGCTCAAACACCTGGTGAGCCTGGGGGGCCGCGGGGGGCCCGGCTGGGGGGATCAAGGGTCCTCACCTACCGCCCTGGACAGCCGCAGGGGTGAGGAGGGGCGGGGGCGGGAGCAGCCGCCGCCAGGGCCCCGGGTTTGGCGGCAGCCGCGGCGGCCCCGTGGGCGCGGGCCCAGCCGCCTCTCCGTCCCCGCAGTCCCATGGCGAGGAGCTTCGCTTCGTGGAGAACGGCTGCCACGACAACCCCACGCTGGACGTGGCCAGCGACAGCCAGTCGGAGATGCAGGAGAAGCAGCCCAGCCTCAACGGCGGCCCCGGGAGCTGGAGCGCGCTCATGGGGGCCAAGCGCGACCCCGAGGACTCGGACGTGTTCGAGGAGGACACGCACCTGTGAGCGGCGCCCACGCGAGGCGGAGACGCGGCCGCAGCGCCCCGCCCCGCCCCGCGCGCCTCGGGGCCGCGCCCGCGGGCGGCGGCGCCCCCGCTCCGGGACTCCATTAAAGCCGCCGAGACCGCGCGGGCCTCTGCTTGATGCCTCGTTCCTGCGTCCTGGGGGGGGGGGAATGGAGGGGGCCGGGGCGGTCCTCCGGGGGCGGCGGGCGGGGCCAGGGCGGCCCTCCGGGGATGTGGGCGGGGCCTGGTCCGCCGGGGGCGGTGCCCAGGGCGGTCCTCCGGATGCGGTGGGCGGGCCCAGGGCGGTCCGCCGGGGGCTGTGGGCGGGGCCAGGGCAGTCCTCCGGGGGCGGCGGGAGGGTCCCAGGCGCGGTGGGCGGGGCCAGGGCGGTCCGCCGGGGGCTGTGGGCGGGGCCCAGGCGCGGTGGGCGGGCCCAGGGCGGTCCGCCGGGGGCTGTGGGCGGGGCCAGGGCGGTCCTCCGAGTCGTGGGCGTGCCCGCGGCGGGCCTCCGGGGCGGGGCGGGCAGAGCTTCGCGGTCCTCCCGGCGGCCGTTCCGCGCTCTGCGCGGGTCCTCCGGGCGCCAGGCGCCGCTGCGGAGCCGGCCTGCGCGGCGCGGCCGGGAGGGGCGGGGCCGGCGCGTGTTTACATCCGCCCGGGGCTCCCGAGGTCGCTCGGCCGGGCCGAGTCTCCCGTCATGGACACCAGCGACCTGTTCGCCAGCTGCAGGAAGGGGGACGTGGGCCGCGTGCGGTGAGGACCGGCGGTGCGGGGGACGGGCGCGTGCCGGGCGGGGAGCGGCCCGCCGTCCCGCGGGGCTCCGGGGCCCCGCGCCCTCCGCCTCCGCCGGGCGTCCGGGCGGAGGCTCGCCCTTCCTCGGGCGGGGCGGGAGGCCGGGCGCGGGCGCGGGCGCGCCGGGGTAGCGCCGAGGTGACCGTCTCGTGGGCGTCGGCGGGGAGCCGGGTCTCCCTCCTGGTGCCCGCGGGGAGCCGGGGCGCCCCTCCCCGGGCCCTGCGCGCTTCCTCGCCGGCGGGCTTCCTCTCTCGCCCTTGCTTCCCCATTTTCTGGTCGTCACTGACCCCTCCGGACCTCCCCGGCCGGGCTCAGCAGGGAGCCGCCCGGTCTTGGTGCCCCACGGGGCCCCTGGGAAGCGAGCGGAGTGCCACCGCGGGCCCCCTCGGTCTCGCTCCTCCCCGTGGTGGCCCCATCCGTGACGCCCACCTGCACCCCAATAGCTGCCCAGCAGACTTCGAAGATGTATCCTCACCTGCCTTCGGCCTCCGGCCTGGCGCCAGCCGTTGGGCCGCACCCGAGGGCGCCTGTGCCAGCCTCTCAGACAGACGCGAGGCCAGGGCCTCAGCTCCGCCGCCCGGGCCTGGCCGCCCCCCCTCGGCCTCCCCGGGCTCGGGGCCGCCTCCCCCGGGCCCGAGCGCTCTGACGCGGGCCCTGCTCCTTCCTGCCCCAGGTACTTGCTGGAGCAGCGAGATGTGGAGGTGAACGTTCGGGACAAGTGGGACAGCACCCCCTTGTGAGTGCAGGGGATGGGGCGCGGGGTGAGCGGCGTGGGGCTCCCCTACCTGACGCCACCTCCCCGGACGCTCCCATCCCCAGGTACTATGCCTGCCTGTGCGGGCACGAGGAGCTGGTGCTCTACCTCCTGGCCAATGGTGAGAGCAGGGCTGCGTGTGCGCCGCCCCCAGCGGCCTTCGCGCGCACGGCACGCCCCGGGCCCCCCGCACCCCACCCGGCGGGCCGGGCTCGCCCCGCTTCCGTCCTGCCCACCTGCCGCTGTGGCGGTGCGGGTCCGGCCCGCGCCGGCCTCCCGCCGCCCCTCGGGCGCCATCTGCTGTTGGGTCTCCGCGCTGCGGCCGGCTGCGCGCTCCCCACGAACCCTAGGGCTTAGGCCGGGGCATTGAGGGTCAGGCCGGACCCCAGTCCCCTCGGGCAAGCCCGCCCCGCCTTAGGCCTCTGCTCCCGAGCGCCCCCCTCGCAGCCGGCCGCCCCGCGCCCCGGCCCCGCGCGGCTCCCGGCCCCGGCGCCGCGCCCTTCCCGCGGCCATGGCGGCCGTCCCTGGGAACTGCGCCTGGCCGGCGGTCGGTTCGGGGGCGGCGGGACGCCGGGGGTCAGAGGGCGCTCGCCGCCCGCGGGGCGCTGGGGAGGCGGGCGGGCCGAGGAGGGCGCGCCCCGGCCCCCGCTGACCGCCCGGCCCCGCCGCCGCCGCAGGCGCCCGCTGCGAGGCCAACACCTTCGACGGCGAGCGCTGCCTCTACGGGGCCCTGAGCGACCCCATCCGCCGCGCGCTGCGCGACTACAAGCAGGTCACGGCCTCCTGCCGCCGGCGCGACTACTACGACGACTTCCTGCAGCGGTGAGGGGCGGGCGGGGCCGCGGGGCGGGAGGGCGGGGCCGCGGGGCGGGAGGGCGGGGCCTGGGCCCTGGACAGGCGTGGTCCCGTGGGAGGGCGGGGCCATGGGGTGGGAGGGCGGAGCCTGGGCCCCGAGTGGGCGTGGCCCTGTGGGAGGGCCCAGCCTGAGCCCTGGATAGGCGTGGTCCTGTGGGAGGGTGGGGCCATGGGGGGGTGGGCGGGGCCTGGGCCCCCGAGTGGGCGGGGCCCTATGGGAGAGCCGGGCCTGAGCCCTGGACAGGCGTGGTCCTGTGGGTGGGGCGGGGCCGGGGCCCAGGGCGGGCTTGGGCCTGTTGGTGGGTGGGGGCGGGGCCTGGGCTGTGGGCAGGCGTGGTCCCGCGGGAGGGCGGGGCCATGGGGTGGGAGGGCGGAGCCTGGGCCCCGAGTGGGCGTGGCCCTGTGGGAGGGCCCAGCCTGAGCCCTGGACAGGCGTGGTCCTGTGGGAGGGCGGGGCGGGGCCGGGGCCCAGGGCGGGCGTGGTCCTGTGGGTGGGCGGGGCCATGGGGTGGGAGGGCGGAGCCTGGGCCCCGAGTGGGCGTGGTCCGGTGGGAGGGCGGGGCGGGGCCCCATGAGGGCGGGGCTCGGGCAGGCAGTGGGCGCCCTGCGTCTGAGCCCCTCGGCGCCCTCCAGGCTTCTGGAGCAGGGCATCCACAGCGACGTGGTCTTCGTGGTGCACGGAAAGCCGTTCCGGGCGCACCGCTGTGTGCTGGGTGCGCGCAGTGCCTACTTCGCCAACATGCTGGACACCAAGTGGAAGGGCAAGAGCGTGGTGGTCCTCAGGCACCCCCTGGTGCGCCCGAGGGGCGGGCGGGGCGGGCGGGGAGCCCGGGCCTTCCCACGGAGCAGCCGCCTCTGACCCTCCTGTCCGCGTCTCTGTCCACAGATCAACCCCGTGGCCTTTGGGGCCCTACTGCAGTATCTGTACACAGGTGACCCCCGTGCTGCCCAGCAGCAGGCCCCGGGTAGCCCTTCGCTGACCTTTCACCCCACAGTGCGTCGGCGGTTCAGGGAGGAGGGGTGGGGCCTGGACGCCTCCAGGGCTCAGGAAGAGCTTGAGCCCACTTAGAAACTGGAAGGGGAAACCGAGGCAAGAGCCGGCCTTGCGGTCCACCCTGGTAGCCCGGGCTGAGAGGGAGGGCCCCCATCTGGGAGGGGCCGCGGCCCTGACCCGCCCCTGCCTGCCCTCACTGCCCCAGGCCGCCTGGACGTGGGCGTGGAGCACATCGGTGACTGCAAGCGCCTAGCCAAGCAGTGCCAGCTCTGGGACCTGCTGGGTGACCTGGAGGCCAAGTGGGAGAAGGTGTTGGAGTTCGGTGCGTCCGGGGTTCCAGCCGGTGCCTGGGGCGGCCGCTGGCAGGGCCAGCCTGGCTCCCTGAAGCTGCTTTCCCTCCCCAGTGGCTTCCAAGCCAGGCACGTGCGTCAAGGTGCTGACCATCGAGCCCCCGCCTGCCGACCCCCGGCTCCGAGAGGACCTGGCACTGCTGGCTGACTGCGCTCTGCCCCTGGAGTTGCGGGTGAGTGCCGGGCGGGGGGAGGGGGGAGGGGTGGGGGGTGGGGGGCCGGGCCTCGTGGGAGTCTGCTCCGCGGGTGGCTGGGGTCTGGTTGTCCCTTCTGGTCCTTCTCCCTGATGGGGCCCACCATCTTGTGCCAGGGTGACCTAGGCGAGCTGCCCTTCCCATGCCCTGACAGCTTCAACAGCTGTCCTGACGTCTGCTTCCGGGTGGCCAACTGCAGCTTCCTCTGTCACAAGGTACCTGTCCCTCCTGGCCCACGGACACGGCCCCGGGAGCCCACAGACACGGCCCCGGGCCCCCCCACAGCCCACAGACACTGCCCCGGGCCCCCACAGCCCACTGACACGGCCCCGGGCCCCCCACATTCCACAGACACTGCCCCGGGCCCCCCACAGCCCACAGACACTGCCCCGGGCCCCCCACAGCCCACAGACACTGCCCCGGGCCCCCCACAGCCCACAGACACTGCCCCGGGCCCCCCACAGCCCTCAGACACTGCCCCGGGCCCCCCACAGCCCACAGACACTGCCCCGGGCCCCCCACAGCCCACAGACACTGCCCCGGGCCCCCCCACAGCCCAACGACACGGCCCCGGGAGCCCACCACAGACACTGCCCCGGGCCCCCCACAGACACTGCCCCGGGAGCCCACAGACACTGCCCCGGGCCCCCACAGCCCACAGACACTGCCCTGGGCCCCCCACAGCCCACAGACACTGCCCCGGGCCCCCCACAGCCCACAGACACTGCCCCGGGCCCCCCACAGCCCACAGACACTGCCCCGGGCCCCCCACAGCCCACAGACACTGCCCCGGGCCCCCCACAGCCCACAGACACTGCCCCCGGGCCCCCCACAGCCCACAGACACTGCCCCGGGCCCTCCACAGCCCACAGACACGGCCCCCGGCCCCCCACAGCCCACAGACACGGCCCCGGGAGCCCACAAACACTGCCCCCGGGCCCCCCACAGACACTGCCCCGGGTGCCCACAGATACTGCCCCCGGGCCCCCACAGCCCACAGACACTGCCCCGGGCCCCCCACAGCCCACAGACACTGCCCCGGGCCCCCCACAGCCCACAGACACTGCCCCGGGCCCCCCACAGCCCACAGACACTGCCCCGGGCCCCCCACAGCCCACAGACACTGCCCCGGGCCCCCCACAGACACGGCCCCGGGCCCCCCACAGCCCACAGACACGGCCCCGGGCCCCCCCACAGCCCACGACACGGCCCCGGGCCCCCAGGGCAAGCCTCAGCCCTGAGCCCCCCGCCCCGCCCCCAGGCCTTCTTCTGCGGCCGCAGCGACTACTTCCGGGCCCCTGCTGGAGGACCACTTCTGTGAGAGCCAGGAGCGGGGGCCTCCGGGGCGCCCGTGGCCGTCACCCTGCAGGGCGTGTCGCCCCAAGTCTTCACCCACGTGCTGTACTATGTGTACAGCGACCGCACGGAGGTGCGTGCTGGGCGGGAGGCGGCCGCGGGCGCAGGGACCTTCCTCTCGGGCGCGGGGCGTGAGGCGGACCTCCTCCTGAGGCTGTGACCCCGGACGCGCCGGGCCGCCCCTTCCCTGTGGGGGAGGGTCACCGTTCCTCGCCCCCCGGGACAGCTGCTGCCTGGGGAGGGGGGCACCGTTCCTCGCCCCCCGGGACAGCTGCTGCCTGGGGCACCGTTCCTCGCCCCCGGGACAGCTGCTGCCTGGGGCACCGTTCCTCGCCCCCGGGACAGCTGCTGCCTGGGGCACCGTTCCTCGCCCCCGGGACAGCTGCTGCCTGGGGAGGGGGGCACCGTTCCTTGCCCCCCGGGACAGCTGCTGCCTGGGGAGGGGGCACCGTTCCTCGCCCCCCCGGGACAGCTGCTGCCTGGGAGGGTCACCGTTCCTCGCCCCCGGGACAGCTGCTGCCTGGGGAGGGTCACCGTTCCTCGCCCCCGGGACAGCTGCTGCCTGGGGAGGGGGCTCCGTTCCTCGCCCCCGGGACGGCTGCTGCCTGGTGAGGGTCACCGTTCCTCGCCCCCGGGACAGCTGCTGCCTGGGGAGGGGGCACCGTTCCTCGCCCCCCGGGACAGCTGCTGCCTGGGGAGGGGGCACCGTTCCTCGCCCCCGGGACAGCTGCTGCCTGGGGAGGGGGCACCGTTCCTCGCCCCCCGGGACAGCTGCTGCCTGGGGAGGGGGCACCGTTCCTCGCCCCCGGGACAGCTGCTGCCTGGGGAGGGGGCTCCGTTCCTCGCCCCCGGGACGGCTGCTGCCTGGTGGCGGCAGGAGGCTCAGGAGGGCGGCTTGTCTCTTCTTGGGGTCTGAGGCAAGCGCCCTGCAGGAGGCTTCTGGGGACCCAGCCCCCCGTGTTCCTTCCACCTTGCTGCCCCGGGCAGGGACCGCCACTCCTTGGGAGTTCAGCATTTCGGGTCTGTGGGCCCCTGTGGGACCTGGACCGGGCTCCACGGGCCGGGGGTGGCGGCTGCGTCTCCCTCCCGAGCGAGCCAGCGTCGGCCCTGGGAGCCCGGGGTGGCATGGGCTCAGCTCTGCTCCCCTCGGCCCCCAGCTGCCGCCCGAGGCGGCCTACGACGTGCTGGGCGTGGCCGACATGTACCTGCTGCCCGGCCTGAAGCGGCTGTGCGGCCGGAGCCTGGCGCAGCTGCTGGACGAGGACAGCGTGGTCAGCGTGTGGCGCGTGGCCAAGTTCTTCCGGCTGGCCCGGCTCGAGGACCAGTGCACGGAGTACATGGCCAAAGTCATCGAGAAGGTGGGGGCGCCGCGGAGCGCGGGGGCTCCTGGCAGGGCCGCTGGCCTGTCCACAGCGAGTGGAGTGGAAGGACTTGGCCGAAGCAGGGGGCTCGTGGCGGGCAGTGGCGGGGGCTCCTGGCGGGCAGTGGCGGGGGCTCCTGGCGGGCAGTGGCGGGGGCTCCTGGCGGGCAGTGGCGGGGGCTCCTGGCGGGCAGTGGCGGGGCTCGTGCCGGGGCAGTGGCGGGGGCTCCTGGCGGGCAGTGGCAGGGGCAGTGGCGGGGGCTCCTGGCGGGCAGTGGCGGGGGCAGTGGCGGGGGCTCCTGGCGGGCAGTGGCGGGGGCAGTGGCGGGGGCAGTGGCGGGGACTTGTGGCGGGCAGTGGCGGGGGCTCGTGGCGGGGGCAGTGGCGGGCAGTGGCGGGGGGCAGTGGCAGGGGCTCGTGGCGGGCAGGGGCGGGGGCAGTGGCGGGGGCTCGTGGCGGGCAGTGGCGGGGGCTCGTGGCGGGCAGTGGCGGGGGCAGTGGCGGGCAGTGGCGGGGGCAGTGGCGGGGGCTCGTGGCGGGGGCAGTGGCGGGGGCTCGTGGCGGGCAGTGGCGGGGGCAGTGGCGGGGGCTCGTGGCGGGCAGTGGCGGGGGCAGTGGCGGGGGGCTCATGGCGGGGGCAGTGGCGGGGGCTCGTGGCGGGGGGCAGTGGCGGGGGCAGTGGCGGGGGCTTGTGGCGGGCAGTGGCGGGGGGCAGTGGCGGGGGCAGTGGCGGGGGCTCGTGGTGGGCAGTGGCGGGGGGCAGTGGTGGGGGCTCGTGGCGGGGGGCTCGTGGCGGGCAGTGGTGGGGGCTCGTGGCGGGGGCTCGTGGCGGGGGCAGTGGCGGGGGCTTGTGGCGGGCAGTGGCGGGGGCTCGTGGCGGGCAGTGGCGGGGGGGCAGTGGCGGGGGGCAGTGGCGGGGGCTTGTGGCGGGCAGTGGCGGGGGCAGTGGCGGGGGCAGGGGCGGGGGCAGTGGCGGGGGCAGTGGCGGGGGCTCGTGGCGGGGGCAGTGGCGGGGGGCAGTGGCGGGGGCAGTGGCGGGGGCAGGGGCGGGGGCTCGTGGCGGGCAGTGGCGGGGGCAGTGGCGGGGGGCAGTGGCGGGGGCTCGTGGCGGGCAGTGGCGGGGGCAGTGGCGGGGGCAGTGGCGGGGGCAGTGGCGGGGGCAGTGGCGGGGGCAGGGGCGGGGGCAGGGGCGGGGGCAGTGGCGGGGGCGAGTGGCGGGGGCAGTGGCGGGGGCAGTGGCGGGGGCAGTGGCGGGGGCTCGTGGCGGGCAGTGGCGGGGGGCAGTGGCGGGGGGCGGTGGCGGGGGCGGTGGCGGGGGCGGGGGCAGTGGCGGGGGGCAGTGGCGGGGGCAGGGGGCGGGGGCAGTGGCGGGGGGCAGTGGCGGGGGCTCGTGGCGGGGGCAGTGGCGGGGGCTTGTGGTGGGCAGTGGCGGGGGCAGTGGCGGGGGCAGTGGCGGGGGCAGTGGCGGGGGCAGGGGCGGGGGCAGTGGCGGGGGCAGTGGCGGGGGCAGTGGCGGGGGCAGGGGCGGGGGCAGTGGCGGGGGCAGTGGCGGGGCGGCCGCGCTGAGCCGGCCCGTCCACACAGCTGGTGGAGCGGGAGGACTTCGCCGAGGCGGTGAGGAGGAGGCCGCCGCCTTGGCCGCCCGGCAGGAGACGGACTCCATCCCCCTGGTGGACGACATCCGCTTCCACGTGGCCAGCACGGTGCAGACGTACAGCGCCATCGAGGAGGCCCAGCAGCGTCTGCGCGCGCTCGAGGACCTTCTGGCGGCCATCGGCCTGGACTGCTGAGCCCCGGCCCGTCCCGGGGGCCCGGGGGGCCCGGCCTGCGCGGTGCGGCCCCCGTCAGCAGCTGTCTCCCTGCACACTCGGGCCTTTGGGGGCAGGTGTGTGTGCGAAGCAGCTGCCTCCTTGCACACTCTTGGAGACAGGTGTGTCTGTGCGTGGGTGTGCGCAACGCTGCCTTGGCACCCCCGAGGGTCTGTCGCTGGGGGGGGGTCAGTGGTGCTCCCCTCCTGCGGACCGGGGTCACGGGAGGGGGGCGTCGCCTGGGGATCAGCCGCCAGGGCCCAGGGCTGGGCACACTCAGGGAAGCCGGGCGGCCCTCCCTCCCCCGCCCCGCCCCGGCCCCTCACACGGGGTGGGGGATGGGGTGGCTCTGACAATAAAGCTTGAATTCACTGTGGGGATGAGTCTGTGTTTGGGCACCACGTGGGGGAGCAGGCTCTGAGGGGCGGGTGCTGGCGGGGGGAGAGGGGGCGGGGGGCGGGCCTCCTGCCTGCGTGTCCCACCGCGGCTCAGGCTCAGGCCCAGGCCCCGCACACCGCCGCCGGCCGCGGCCCCGTGTTTCCGTCCCACCCGACCCCGGCTCTGTGCGGCTCGCCGCAGGCCGCTCCCGTGGGCGCGCTCCCCCTGCCCCACCCCGGCATCTCCCGGAACCGTCCGGCTGTCCGGTCCCACGTTCTGTTGTCTCCGTGGCGTGGGGAAGGTGAGCCGTGGGGAGCGGAGGCGGATCTGTCTGTCTAACTATCCTGTCCTAAGCCCGGAGACGGGGGGGGGGGGGCCCACACGGGGGAGGCGGGGCCCCCACGGCCGTGACGGGGAGGGGGGGGCCCCACGGCTGTGACGTGAGGGGGAGGCGGAGCCCCACGGCCGTGACGGGGAGGGGGGGGGCCCCCACGGCCGTGACGGGGAGGGGGGCCCCACGGCCGTGACGGGGAGGGGGGGCCCCACGGGCCGTGACGGGGAGGCGGGGCCCCACGGCCGTGACGGGGAGGGGGGGCCCACGGCCGTGACGGGGAGGCGGGGCCCCACGGCCGTGACGGGGAGGCGGGGCCCCACGGCCGTGACGGGGAGGCGGGGCCCCACGGCCGCGTCCAGCCCGCAGGCCGAGCCCAGCGCCGCCCTGACCGCCTGCCTTTCCCTCCCGGCCTGTGCCGCGCCTCAGTGGGCCCGCAGGACACCGGCAAGTCGAGGGTAGGAGGCCTCACCCGCCCGGTGCCCGCAGGCCGCAGGGCCCGCCCTGGCCACACCCGCTCTGGCGGCCAGTTGCAAGGAAGAGACGCTCAGGCCTTGGCGGAGCAGTTTCCCGCGTGGCCAGCGGCACCCCGCTCGGACCCGGGCGGCCTTCGTGGAGTTTCCACTTCTCAGCTCCGGATGCGGTGGCGTCTGGGGACACGCTGTGCCGTGGCCGTTTCCGGGCTGCGGGCGGCGCACGGTGCCTCCTCCCGTCATCATCACATATATTACTGTGAGCCCCTCCCGAATAAACCGGGTTGCTCTCCGTCTGCGCCTGGCTTCCTTGGTGGGTCAGGAGGGAGGAAAAGGGGATCTCGTTCGGCCACGTGCACCTTAGGCTTGCCCGTGTCCCTCCACTCACCTTGGCCCGCCCGCGGTCAGGCGCCCAGGGGAGCGGGTGGAAAGGGGAGCACGTGGAAAGGGGAGCACTGATAAGGGAGTAAGCTCAGCATCCCCGCCCCGGGGGAGGTGGATCTAGCCCGGCACGTCTCCTTTCCAGCTCTTCCGCAGCTGCTGCGCTGGCCGCTTTCCCCGGCTGAGTCCAGTCAAGATAAAAATGCCCGACTGTCACTGTCGCGGTGGGCGCCCCTGAAAGGGGGCGGCCTGTGTCTATAGCCAGAGCGGGGCGGGGCGAAGGCAGCCCACCCACCCCAGCCCGCCTGCACGGAGGGCCGTGTTTGCCCAGTCACAGCCCGCGCCCTTCGCGGGGCAGCCCGCAGGAAGCGCGTCCCCTCCGGCCTGGGTGAGACCTGCGGCTCGCTCATCCCGCGCTGGCTGCAGCTGCTCTGGCTGCGCCGCAGCCCTCTGGGCCCGCACAGCTGGAGCTAGTCCCCAGATGTGTGATGGGGCTCCCCAAAGCTGCGGCGGGGTCCTCAGAGGACGGCAAGGTGTCCACAGCAGCCAGTTGCCACTCAAAGGGCCTGCCGGGCGGGCCAGGCCTGCTCAGGGTGCCCGGTCCCCAGTGTGGGGTACCACTGACTGGCCCCGCCTGTCCGCGCCCCCGGAGGTGTGTGGTTGTTGCGCCTCGGGAGTGAGGCCCTGAAGAGCCCCGCCTGCCTCGGTCCCTGGGGGCATGCTTGCTTGCACCGCCTCCCGGAAGAGGGATCCCAGTTAGCCCCGCCTGCCTTCCAGGTCCAGAACAGGAAAGGCGGCTCTAGCTGAACCACGCCTCCCAGCCTTAAGACCATGTGCAGCAAGATGGCTGCCCGCAGTAACCTGGGGGTGGTCCTGCTAGTACTTAGGCCGCCCCTTAGGGAGGGCCCATGGCCTTCCGCCCTTGACTGACAGCTCGGACCGCCAATCATCGCCCCTGGCTAGGTATGTTACACCCTCCTCTTCCTGCTGCCATTGCCCATACTTAAGATCGGGTCCGCCCACTAAAACAGAGCAGTCTTGAACCTCTCCCGAGTCGTCTGATTGTCCAACTGCCGGGAAGGTTGGGTTGGGCTGGGTTGTGGCGACTCGCGGCTCGTTACCTATTCTGGGTTCACCCCTCAGCAGGGTGCGCTTCTTGCCTCTCCCGCTGGCTGGGAGAGCGCCCGGGGTGCGGGGACCCTGCACCCAGGAAGCGTTACTCTCACCATTAAGCAGTATTATCCCTCCCTATGAACTCGGGTTGACTTTGTACTTCTGTGAATAATGACAGTGGGTTTGGGTGTGGCATCAAGTCTGTACATTGCTTCAGCAGTATGGCCACTTTCATGACGGAGATTCTGCCAGTCCAGGACCGTGGGAGGCCTTTCCATCTTCTGGTGTCATTTCCGTTGGTTTTGTTTCCCCCTCAAGGCTTTATAGTTTTCATTGTTTTAGGGACTACTTGTGAGTGGAATTGTTTTCCCTGATTTCTTTCTCAGCCTGTGTATTGTATTATTTAGAAAGGCACTGAATTCTGAGTATTAGTTTTAGATCCTGCTGCCTTTCCAAAGGCATCCAAAGGCATCCATCAGTTCTAGAAGTTTTCTTGGTGGGTTCTGTAGGGTCATGTACGGTACAGGATCATGTCATTAGCAAGACTGATTCTTGGATCTCTTCTTTCCCTGTCTGTATCCCTTTTACCACTGGCCTGGCTTCTGGTTAGGGCGCTTCTAGTACCAATACAGAGTAGGAGTGGAGACTGGACACCTCCGCCTCATTTCCCGGGCTGAGGGGCTATGAGTTCAGTTTTCCCTCTCAGTGCTCGCTCTGGCTGTGGAATGAGGACAGTTCTTGCCTTTAGTATGCATGTGGTAGCCTTCCATTTCTATTTTATGAAAGTCTGGGGAGTGTGGTGTTTGTTCTTTTTTTTAAGGTCCGGTAGACCTCGGCTGTGAGTCT